>NW_024608567.1:5000-47500 GCF_018296145.1 Oncorhynchus tshawytscha
CAAAGCTGTAAAACCACAACTCAACCCCAACACAACCATAAAAAGACCACAACTCAACTAAAGCTGTCAAACCACAACTCAACCACAACTCAACCAAAGCTGTCAAACCACAACTGAACCACAACACAACCATAAAACAACCACAACTCAACCAAAGCTGTCAAACCACAACACAACCATAAAAAGACCATAACTCAACCAAAGCAGTCAAACCCCAACTCAATCGCAACCACAACGGTCAAACTATAACTCAACCATAAGTCAAACCACAACTATCCAGACCTATCCAACTATCCAGACCTATCCAACTATCCAGACCTATCCAACTATCCAGACCTATCCAGACATATCCAACTATCCAGACCTATCCAACTATCCAGACCTATCCAACTATCGAGACCCAACCAACTATCCAGACCTATCCAACAAACCAGACCTATCCAGAACTATCCAACTAAACAGACCTATCCAGACCAATCCAACTATCCAGACCTATCCAACTATCCAGACCTATCCAACTATCCAGACCTATCCAGACCTATCCAACTATCCAGACCTATCCAGACCTATCCAACTATCCAGACCTATCCAACTATCGAGACCCAACCAACTATCCAGACCTATCCAACTAACCAGACCTATCCAACTAAACAGACCTATCCAGACCTATCCAACTATCCAGACCCAACCAACTATCCAGATCCAACTAACCAGACCTATCCAACTAAACAGACCTATCCAGACCAATTCAACTATCCCATCCAGACCAATCCAACTATCCAGACCTATCCAGACCTATCCATCCCTCACAACTATCCAGACCTATCCAGCCCTATCCAACTATCCAGACCTATCCAGCCCTACCCAACTATCCAGAACTATCCAACTATCCATCCCTATCCACCTATCCAGACCTATCCAACTATCCAGCCCTATCCAACTATCCAGACCTATCCAGCCCTATCCAGACCTATCCAACTATCCAGACCTATCCAGCCCTATCCAACTATCCAGACCTATCCAACTATCCAGACCTATCCAACTCTTTCCAACTATCCAGACCTATCCAACTATCCAGACCTATCCAGACCTATCCAACTCTTTTCAACTATCCAGACCTATCCAACTATCCAGACCTATCCAACTATCCAGACATATCCAACTATTCAGACCTATCCAACTATCCAGACCTATCCAACTATTCAGACCTATCCAACTATCCAGACCTATCCAACTATCCAGACCTATCCAACTATCCAGACCTATACAACTATCCAGACCTATTCAGACCTATCCAACTATCCAGACCTATCCAACAATTCAGACCTATCCAACAATCCAGACCTATCCAACTATCCAGACTATCCAACTATCCAGACCTTTCCAACTATCCAGAACTATTCAGACCTATCCAACTATCCAACTATCCAGACCTATCCAACTATCAAGACCTATTCAACTGTCCAACTATCCAGACCTATCCAACTATCCAGACCTATCCAACTATCCAGACCTATCCAACTATCCAGACCTATACAACTATCCAGACCTATTCAGACCTATCCAACTATCCAGACCTATCCAACAATTCAGACCTATCCAACAATCCAGACCTATCCAACTATCCAGACCTATCCAACTATCCAGACCTTTCCAACTATCCAGAACTATTCAGACCTATCCAACTATCCAACTATCCAGACCTATCCAACTATCAAGACCTATTCAACTGTCCAACTATCCAGACCTATCCAACTATCCAGACCTATCCAACTATCCAGACCTATCCAACTATCCAGACCTATACAACTATCCAGACCTATTCAGACCTATCCAACTATCCAGACCTATCCAACAATCCAGACCTATCCAAGTATCCAGACCTATCCAACTATCCAGACCTATCCAACTATCCAGACCTATCCAACTATCCAGACCTATCCAACTATCCAGACCTATCCAACTATCCAGACCTATTCAGACCTATGCAACTATCCAGACCTATTCAGACCTATCCAACTATCCAGACCTATTCAGACCTATCCAACTATCCAGACATATCCAACTATCCAGACCTATTCAGACCTATCCAGACCTATCCAACTATCCAGACCTATTCAGACCTATCCAACTATCCAGACATATCCAACTATCCAGACCTATTCAGACCTATCCAACTATCCAGACCTATTCAGACTTATCCAACTATCCAGACGTATCCAACGATTCAGAACTATTCAGACCTAACCAACTATTCAGACCTATCCAGACCTATCCAACGATTCAGAACTATTCAGACCTAACCAACTATCCAGACCTATCCAGACCTATCCAACTATCCAGAACTATCCAGACCTATCCAACTATCGAGACCTATTCAGACCTATCCAACTATCCAGCCCTATCCAACTATCCAGACCTATCCAACTATCCAGACCTATCCAACTATCCAGCCCTATCCAGACCTATGCAACTATCCAGACCTATTCAGACCTATCCAACTATCCAGACCTATTCAGACCTATCCAACTATCCAGACATATCCAACTATCCAGACCTATTCAGACCTATCCAACTATCCAGACCTATTCAGACCTATCCAACTATCCAGACCTATTCAGACTTATCCAACTATCCAGACGTATCCAACGATTCAGAACTATTCAGACCTAACCAACTATTCAGACCTATCCAGACCTATCCAACGATTCAGAACTATTCAGACCTAACCAACTATCCAGACCTATCCAGACCTATCCAACTATCTAGACCTATCCAACTATCCAGAACTATCCAGACCTATCCAACTATCGAGACCTATTCAGACCTATCCAACTATCCAGCCCTATCCAACTATCCAGACCTATCCAACTATCCAGCCCTATCCAACTATCCAGACCTATCCAGACCTATCCAACTATCCAGACCTATTCAGACCTATCCAACTATCCAGCCCTATCCAGACCTATCCAACTATCCAGCCCTATCCAACTATCCAGACCTATCCAACTATCCAGCCCTATCCAACTATCCAGACCTATCCAGACCTATCCAGACCTATCCAGACCTATCCAACTATCCAGACCTATCCAACTATCCAGACCTATCCAGCCCTATCCAGACCTACCCAACTATCCAGACCTATCCAACTATCCAGCCCTATCCAACTATCCAGACCTATCCAGCCCTACCTAACTATCCAGACCTACCCAACTATCCAGACCTACCCAACTATCCAGCCCTATCCAACTATCCAGACCTATCCAGCCCTACCTAACTATCCAGACCTACCCAACTATCCAGACCTACCCAACTATCCAGACCTACCCAACTATCCAGACCTATCCAGCCCTACCCAACTATCCAGGCCTACCACAAATATCCAGACCTACCAACTATCCAGACCTACCCAACTATCCAGACCTACCCAACTATCCAGACCTATCCAGCCCTACCCAACTATCCAGCCCTACCCAACTATCCAGACCCAACTATCCAGCCCTACCCAACTATCCAGCCCTACCCAACTATCCAGCCCTACCCAACTATCCAGACCTACCCAACTATCCAGACCTACCCAACTATCCAGACCTACCCAACTATCCAGACCTACCCAACTATCCAGACCTATCCAACTATCCAGACCTATCCAACTACCCAGACCTATCCAACTATCCAGACCTATCCAACTACCCAGACCTATCCAACTATCCAGACCTATCCAACTATCCAGCCCTATCCAACTATCCAGCCCTATCCAGACCTATCCAACTATCCAACTATTCAGCCCTGTCCAACTATCCAGCCCTGTCCAACTATCCAGCCTTGTCCAACTATCCAGCCCTATCCAACTATCCAGCCCTGTCCAACTATCCAGCCCTATCCAACTATCCAGCCCTATCCAACTATCCAGACCGGTCCAACTATCCAGACCTATCCAGCCCTATCACACTATCCAGCCCTATCCACCTATCCACCTATCCAGACCTATCCAACTATCGAGACCTATCCAGACCTATCCAACTATCGAGACCTATCCAGACCTATCCAACTATCGAGACCTATCCAACTATCCAGACCTATCCAGACATATCCAAATATCCAGACCTATCCAGACATATCCAACTATCCAGACATATCAACTATCCAGACCTACCCAACTATCCAGACCTACCCAACTATCCAGCCCTATCCAACTATCCAGCCCTATCCAACTATCCAGACCTATCCAGCCCTATCCAACTATCCAGCCCTATCCAACTATCCAGCCCTATCCAACTATCCAGACCTATCCAACTACCCAGACCTATCCAGCCCTACCCAACTCTCCAGACCTATCCAGACCTATCCAACTATCCAGACCTATCCAACTATCCAGACCTATCCAACTATCCAGACCTATCCAACTGTCCAGACCTATCCAACTGTCCAGACCTATCCAACTATCCAGACCTATCCAGCCCTATCCACCCCTATCCACCTATCCAGACATATCCACCTATCCAGCTCTATCCAGACCTATCCAGCCCTATCCAACTATCCAGACCTATCCAACTCTTTCCAACTATCCAGACCTATCCAACTATCCAGACCTATCCAGACCTATCCAACTCTTTTCAACTATCCAGACCTATCCAACTATCCAGACCTATCCAACTATCCAGACATATCCAACTATTCAGACCTATCCAACTATCCAGACCTATCCAACTATCCAGACCTATCCAACTATTCAGACCTATCCAACTATCCAGACCTATCCAACTATCCAGACCTATCCAACTATCCAGACCTATACAACTATCCAGACCTATACAACTATCCAGACCTATTCAGACCTATCCAACTATCCAGACCTATCCAACAATTCAGACCTATCCAACAATCCAGACCTATCCAACTATCCAGACTATCCAACTATCCAGACCTTTCCAACTATCCAGAACTATTCAGACCTATCCAACTATCCAACTATCCAGACCTATCCAACTATCAAGACCTATTCAACTGTCCAACTATCCAGACCTATCCAACTATCCAGACCTATCCAACTATCCAGACCTATCCAACTATCCAGACCTATCCAGACCTATACAACTATCCAGACCTATCCAGACCTATCCAACTATCCAGACCTATCCAACTATCCAGACCTATCCAACTATCCAGACCTACCCAACTATCCAGACCTACCCAACTATCCAGCCCTATCCAACTATCCAGACCTATCCAGACCTATCCAACTATCGAGACCTATCCAGACTTATCCAACTATCGAGACCTATCCAGACCTATCCAACTATCGAGACCTATCCAACTATCCAGACCTATCCAGACCTATCCAACTATCCAGACCTATCCAACTATCGAGACCTATCCAGACCTATCCAACTATCGAGACCTATCCAGACCTATCCAACTATCGAGACCTATCCAACTATCCAGACCTATCCAGACCTATCCAACTATCCAGACCTATCCAGACCTATCCAACTATCGAGACCTATCCAGACCTATCCAACTATCGAGACCTATCCAGACCTATCCAACTATCGAGACCTATCCAACTATCCAGACCTATCCAACTATCCAGACCTATCCAACTATCCAGACCTACCCAACTATCCAGACCTACCCAACTATCCAGACCTACCCAACTATCCAGACCTACCCAACTATCCAGACCTACCCAACTATCCAGACCTACCCAACTATCCAGACCTACCCAACTATCCAGACCTACCCAACTATCCAGCCCTACCCAACTATCCAGCCCTACCCAACTATCCAGACCTATCCAGACCTACCCAACTATCCAGACCTTTCCAACTATCCAGACCTATCCAACTACCCAGACCTATCCAGACCTATCCAGACCTATCCAACTATCCAGACCTATCCAACTATCCAGCCCTATCCAACTATCCAGACCTATCCAACTATCCAGACCTATCCAACTACCCAGACCTATCCAACTATCCAGACCTACCCAACTATCCAGACCTTTCCAACTATCCAGACCTATCCAACTACCCAGACCTATCCAGACCTATCCAACTACCCAGACCTATCCAACTATCCAGACCTACCCAACTATCCAGACCTTTCCAACTATCCAGACCTATCCAACTATCCAGACCTATCCAACTACCCAGACCTATCCAACTATCCAGACCTATCCAGACCTATCCAACTATCCAACTAACCAGACCTATCCAGACCTATCCAACTATCCAGACCTATCCAGCCCTACCCAACTATCCAGCCCTATCCAGCCCTATCCAACTATTCAGCCCTGTCCAACTATCCAGCCCTGTCCAACTATCCAGACCTATCCAGCCCTACCCAACTACCCAGACCTATCCAACTACCCAGACCTATCCAACTACCCAGACCTATCCAACTACCCAGACCTATCCAACTACCCAGACCTATCCAACTATCCAGACCTATCCAAATATCCAGACCTATCCAACTATCCAGCCCTATCCAACTACCCAGACCTATCCAACTACCCAGACCTATCCAACTACCCAGACCTATCCAACTACCCAGACCTATCCAACTACCCAGACCTATCCAACTACCCAGACCTATCCAACTATCCAGACCTATCCAAATATCCAGACCTATCCAACTATCCAGCCCTATCCAGCCCTATCCAACTATTCAGCCCTGTCCAACTATCCAGCCCTGTCCAACTATCCAGACCTATCCAGCCCTACCCAACTATCCAGACCTATCCAACTACCCAGACCTATCCAACTACCCAGACCTATCCAACTACCCAGACCTATCCAACTACCCAGACCTATCCAACTACCCAGACCTATCCAACTACCCAGACCTATCCAACTACCCAGACCTATCCAACTACCCAGACCTATCCAACTATCCAGACCTATCCAACTACCCAGACCTATCCAACTACCCAGACCTATCCAACACCCAGACCTATCCAACTACCCAGACCTATCCAACTACCCAGACCTATCCAACTACCCAGACCTATCCAACTACCCAGACCTATCCAACTACCCAGACCTATCCAACTATGTTCCCCAACTCACCCTGAGTTGCGATATAAGCGTTGCTCCTCTTGTAGCCGTCCATAAGACTAGCATTGATGTAGTCTGACGTCTTGAACACACACACACACACACACACACACACACACACACACACACACACACACACACACACACACACACACACACACACACACACACACACACACACACACACACATTAGTTTTCAAGTCGAAACAAAGCTCAGGTGCATCCTGTTTCCATTGATCATCCTTGAGATTTTTCAACAACTTGATTGGAGTCCACCTGTGGTAAATTCAATTGATTGGACATGATATGGAAAGGCACACACCTGTCTATATAAGGTCCCACAGTTAACAGTGCGTGTCAGATCAAAAACCAATCCGTGAGGTTGAAGGAATTGTCCGTAGAGCTCAGAGACAGGATTGTGCCGAGGCACAGATCTAGAGAAGGTACCAAAACATTTCTGCAGCATTAAAGATCCTCAAGAACACACCAAGACTCTTCATAGAGCCGCCCGGCCAAACTGACCAATCAGGAGAGAAGGACCATGGTCAGGAGGTGACCAAGAACCTGATGGTCACTCTGACAGAGCTCCAAGTTCCTCTGTGGAGATGGGAGAATTTTCCAGAAGGACAACCATCTCTGCAGTACTCCACCAATCAGGCCTTTATGGTAGAGTGGCCAGAGGGAAGCCACTCCTCAGTATAAGGCACATGACAGCCCGCTTGGAGTTTGACAAAAGACACCTAAAGACTCTCAGACCATGAGAAACAAGATTCTCTGGTCTGATGAAACCAAGATTGAACTCTTTGGCCTGAATGCCAAGCGTCACGTCTAGAGGAAACCTGGCACCATCCCTACGGTGAAGCATGGTGGTGGCAGCATCATGCTGTGAGGATGTTTCTCAGCAGCAGGGACTGGGAGACTAGACAGGATCGAGGGAAAGATGAACGGAGCGAAGTACAGAGATCCTTGATGAAAACCTGCTCAGGACCTCAGACTGGGACGAAGGTTCACCTTCCAACAGGACAACGATCTAACCACACAGTCGTGACAATGCAGGAGTGGCTTCGGGAAAACTCTCTGAATGTCCTTGAGTGATCCAGCCAGAGCCCGAACTTGAACCCGATTCAGCATCAGTGGAGAGACCTGAAAATAGCTGTGCAGCGACTCTCCTCCTCTAACCTGACAGAGCTTGAGAGGATCTGCAGAGAAGAATGGGAGAAACTCCCCAAATACAGGTGTGCCAAGCTTTTAGTGTCAAGAAGACGGGGGGTGGGGGCAGGTTAGAGCGTTGGACTAGTAATTGAAAGGTTACTAGATCGAATTCCCTCGCTGACAAGGTACAAATCTGTCGTTCTGCCCCTGAACAGGGCAGTTAACCGACTGTTCCTAGGCCGTCATTGAAAATAAGAATTTGTTCTTAACTGACTTGCCTAGTTAAATAGGTTAAAAATAAAACCTCTAGGCTGTAATCACTGCCAAAGGTGCTTCAACAAAAGTACTGAGTAAAAGGGTCTGAATAGTTACATAAATGTGATATTTCCGTTATTTTATTTGCCAAAATGTTTAAAAAAAACTGTTGATGTCATTATGGGTGTGTTGTGATGTCATTATGGGTGTGTTGTGATGTCATTATGGGGTAGTGTGATGTCATTATGGGGTAGTGTGATGTCATTATGGGGTAGTGTGATGTCATTATGGGGTAGTGTGATGTCATTATGGGTGTGTTGTGATGTCATTATGGGGTAGTGTGATGTCATTATGGGGTAGTGTGATGTCATTATGGGGTAGTGTGATGTCATTGTGGGGTAGTGTGATGTCATTATGGGGTATTGTGATGTCATTATGGGGTAGTGTGATGTCATTATGGGGTAGTGTGATGTCATTATGGGTGTGTTGTGATGTCATTATGGGGTAGTGTGATGTCATTATGGGGTATTGTGATGTCATTATGGGGTAGTGTGATGTCATTATGGGGTAGTGTGATGTCATTGTGGGGTAGTGTGATGTCATTATGGGGTATTGTGATGTCATTATGGGGTAGTGTGATGTCATTATGGGGTATTGTGATGTCATTATGGGGTAGTGTGATGTCATTATGGGGTAGTGTGATGTCATTATGGGGTAGTGTGATGTCATTATGGGGTATTGTGATGTCATTATGGGGTAGTGTGATGTCATTATGGGGTAGTGTGATGTCATTATGGGGTAGTGTGATGTCATTATGGGGTATTGTGTGTAGATTGATGATGGTGAAAAAAACCAATGTCCATTTTAGAATAAGGCTGTAACGTAACAAAATGTGGAAAAAGGCAAGGGGGTCTGAATACTTTCTGAATGTGGCATAGAGGGGGTGACTCTCCTCCATAGGGAGTTAACACACCATTTCTGATTTTAGACATAAATAATTATCCTGAAACATACCTCGTCCTCATCATCACAGAGCTGGCAGAGTCTGACACGTGATTGGTCCAGACAGAGGACATCACTGTACCTGTTCTTGATCTGATTGGACAGCTTTCTACACAGAGAGTAAGGAAGGAAGGAAGTGAAAAGGAGGGAGAGAGAAAGAGATTAGACTATTAACTGGCATTAAAGAGAAATAGAGAGAGAGACAGAGAGAGGGAGGGAGAGAGAGAGAGAGAGAGAGAGAGAGAGCGACAGAGAGAGGGAGAGAGAGAGAGACAGAGAGAGACAGAGAGGAGAGAGAGAGAGAGAGAGAGAGAGAGAGAGAGAGAGAGAGAGAGAGAGAGAGAGGGAGAGAGAGAGAGACAGAGAGAGAGAGAGAGAGAGAGAGAGAGAGAGGGAGAGAGAGAGAGAGGGAGAGAGAGAGAGAGGGAGAGAGACAGAGGGGGAGACAGAGAGAGAGAGAGAGAGAGAGAGAGAGAGAGAGAGAGACACAGAGAAAGGGGAGACAGAGAGAGAGAGAGAGAGGGAGACAGAGAAAGACGGAGAGAGAGAGAGAGAGAGACAGACAGCGACAGAGAGAGAGACAGAGAGAGAGACAGA
Organism: Oncorhynchus tshawytscha; assembly: GCF_018296145.1. NCBI lineage: Eukaryota > Metazoa > Chordata > Actinopteri > Salmoniformes > Salmonidae > Oncorhynchus > Oncorhynchus tshawytscha. The sequence continues at coordinate 15,066 of NW_024608567.1, forward strand.
GAGAGAGAGACAGAGAGAGAGAGAGACAGAGAGAGAGACAGAGAGAGAGAGACAGAGAGAGAGAGAGAGACAGAGAGAGAGACAGAGAGAGAGAGAGACAGAGAGAGAGACAGAGAGAGAGACAGAGAGAGACTAACTTGCTGTAGTCAAAGCTACCAGTAGGAGGCTCCTTGCGTATCTCTTCATACTCCTGGTAGATTCCTTTCTTCTTCCTCTTCTTCACGTGCTCCACCAGCTCCAACACGTTCATCCCTACCCCGTCAGGCATGTGTACGGACACCTCTTCCTGGGGACAAGGGTCCTCGTCCGGCTGTGACGCGCCGCTGAGTGAGGGGCACTGGGACGGCGGGGGTTGAGGGTGGCGTGGGAGAGACTTCTGAGGGAGAGGAGGCACCCCATCTACCTCATCCTCTTCCTCCTCTCCTTCCTGCTCTTCCTCGTTCGCTGTTCCGTCGTCGAGGGTTTCTGACCCGTCACTCATCGTAATTCCTACTACTTTGTGGTGGAGGGGTGTGTCCGGGGGCGTGTCCGACTGGGGAGGGGGCTGGCGACCATTCACGCTGTTAGCATTGGGGCTAGCGCCGCTAACAACCCCAACAACGGTATTAACCCCCAACCCTGCCTTGACACCGTAGCTACGGGCAGACCCGTTCCAATGTTGGTGATTCCTCTGTGGTCCAGAGCTCTGGGGGCTGTTCTGGGCCCGGCCTCGAGTCCTGCCGTTCACTGTACCACAGTGGACGTGTGGGTTAGCATTACTGTCGTCGTAGCAGTTGGAGTTAGCCGTAGCCGCTAACGCTAGCTCGGAGGCTAACAGCAGCGGCGAATCTGAGTGGGAGTCTATGGAGGTTTGCGTAGCGGCCAACGTAGCGGCGGCGTTAGCGTTGTGTGGCTCCAGGCTGTACGAGAGCAACAGGCTGCCCACGCAGTCGTGTGTGTCGTGCGGGTGTGTGTGCGCGTCGCCTGGGGCGGTGTGTGTGTTGACGCAGGACTGTATCCAGGCAACGTGGCTGTACCGGGAGGTTCCGTCCAGGTGTTCCGGAAGAGAAGAGACTGGGATGTAATTGGACAGCTCGTGGGCCTTCACTGTACACACCTGGGGGGGAGAGAGAGAGAGACTGTTACGTACACATACACACACACACACACACACCTGGGGAGGGAGAGAGAGAGAGACTGTTACGTACACATACACACACACACACACACACACCTGGGGAGGGAGAGAGAGAGAGACTGTTACGTACACATACACACACACACACACACACACCTGGGGAGGGAGAGAGAGAGAGACTGTTACGTACACATACACACACACACACACACCTGGGGAGGGAGAGAGAGAGACTGTTAGGCACACGCACACACCTGAGAGACATGGTATCGCACCAACACAGTGACCATCTCAAAACACACACACACACACACACACACACACACGGTCGTACCCTCTCTCTCAGCTTCTCACGTACGAAGAGTCTGAGGACGGCGAAGGGAGCTCTGAACCAGAGAGGAGACGACACGATGAACACACACTTCAGACGCGCTGGGAACGCACCCTAGGAGAGACACACACACACACAGGTAACGAGTGAATGGAAAAAGACAAAAGAGGGGAAGAAATAGAAGGAGAGAGAGGATGATGATGAAGAGAGGAGAGGAAGAGAGGATGATGATGAAGAGAGGAGAGGAAGAGAAGAGAGGAAGAGAGGAGGGGAAGAGAGGATGATGAAGAGGAGAGGAAGAACTACTTTAGACCAGGGCCCTATTTCCTATATAGTGCACTACTTTAGATCAGAGCCCTATTCCCTATATAGTGCACTACTAGTGACCAGAGCCCTATTCCCTATATAGTGCACTACTTTAGACCAGGACCCTATTCCCTATATAGTGCACTACTATAGACCAGAGCCCTATTCCCAATATAGTGCACTACTTTAGACCAGGGCCCTATTTCCTATATAGTGCACTACTTTAGATCAGAGCCCTATTCCCTATATAGTGCACTACTAGTGACCAGAGCCCTATTCCCTATATAGTGCACTACTTTAGACCAGGACCCTATTCCCTATATAGTGAACTACTAGTGACCAGAGTAATGTACTATATAAGGTATGATGCATCGAGGACATTGACTGGGTTCTGGTAACACGGCCCATTGACTGGGTTCTGGTAACACGGCCCATTGACTGGGTTCTGGTAACACGGCCCATTGACTGGGTTCTGATAACACAGCCCAATGACTGGGTTCTGGTAACACGGCCCATTGACTGGGTTCTGGTAACACGGCCCATTGACTGGGTTCTGGTAACACGGCCCATTGACTGGGTTCTGGTAACACAGCCCAATGACTGGGTTCGTAACACGGCCCATTGACTGGGTTCTGGTAAACCGGCCCATTGACTGGGTTCTGGTAAACCGGCCCATTGACTGGGTTCTGGTAAAATGGCCCATCGACTGGGTTCTGGTAACACGGTCCATTGACTGGGTTCTGGTAACACGGCCCATTGACTGGGTTCTGGTAACACGGCCCATTGACTGGGTTCTGGTAACACGGCCCATTGACCCAGTACTGGTAACACGGCCCATTGACCCAGTACTGGTAACACGGCCCATTGACCCAGTACTGGTAACACGGCCCATTGACCCAGTACTGGTAACACGGTCCATTGACTGGGTTCTGGTAACACGGCCCATTGACTGGGTTCTGGTAACACGGCCCATTGACTGGGTTCTGGTAAACCGGCCCATTGACTGGGTTCTGGTAACACGGCCCATTGACTGGGTTCTGGTAACACAGCCCATTGACTGGGTTCTGGTAACACGGCCCATTGACTGGGTTCTGCTAAACCGGCCCATTGACTGGGTTCTGCTAAACCGGCCCATTGACTGGGTTCTGGTAACACGGCCCATTGACTGGGTTCTGGTAACACGGCCCGTTGACTGGGTTCTGGTAACTCGGCCCATTGACTGGGTTCTGGTAAACCGGCCCATTGACCAGTACTGGTAACACGGCCCATTGACTGGGTTCTGGTAACACGGCCCATTGACCAGTACTGGTAACACGGCCCATTGACCCAGTACTGGTAACACGGCCCATTGACCCAGTACTGGTAACACGGCCCATTGACTGGGTTCTGGTAACACGGCCCATTGACTGGGTTCTGGTAAACCGGTCCATTGACTGGGTTCTGGTAACACGGCCCATTGACTGGGTTCTGGTAACACGGTCCATTGACTGGGTTCTGGTAACACGGCCCATTGACTGGGTTCTGGTAACACGGCCCATTGACTGGGTTCTGGTAAACCAGCCCATTGACTGGGTTCTGGTAACACGGCCCATTGACTGGGTTCTGGTAACACGGCCCATTGCCTGGGTTCTGGTAACACGGCCCATTGACTGGGTTCTGGTAAACCAGCCCATTGACTGGGTTCTGGTAACACGGCCCATTGACTGGGTTCTGGTAACACGGCCCATTGCCTGGGTTCTGGTAAACCGGCCCATTGACTGGGTTCTGGTAACACGGCCCATTGACTGGGTTCTGGTAAACCGGCCCATTGCCTGGGTTCTGGTAAACCGGCCCATTGACTGGGTTCTGGTAAACCGGCCCATTGACTGGGTTCTGGTAACACGGCCCATTGACCGGGTTCTGGTAACACAGCCCATTGACCGGGTTCTGGTAACACGGCCCATTGACTGGGTTCTGGTAACACGGCCCATTGACCGGGTTCTGGTAACACGGCCCATTGACCGGGTTCTGGTAACATGGCCCATTGACCGGGATCTGGTAACACGGCCCATTGACCGGGTTCTGGTAACACGGCCCATTGACTGGGTTCTGGTAACACGGCCCATTGACTGGGTTCTGGTAACACGGCCCATTGACTGGGTTCTGGTAACACGGCCCATTGACTGGGTTCTGGTAACATGGCCCATTGACTGGGTTCTGGTAACACGGCCCATTGACTGGGTTCTGGTACTCCTTGTTTTTACTCTGCATTGTTGGGACAGGGAGTCATTTGACAGGGAGTCATTTGACAGGAGTCATTTGACAGGGAGTCATTTGACAGGGAGTCATTTGACAGGGAGTCATTTGACAGGGAGTCATTTGACAGGGAGTCATCTGACAGGGCGTCATCTGACAGGGAGTCATCTGACAGGGAGTCATTTCGGACAGGGAGTCATTTGGGACAGGGAGTCATCTGACAGGGAGTCATCTGACAGGGAGTCATCTGACAGGGAGTCATCTGACAGGGAGTCATTTGGGACAGGGAGTCATTTGACAGGGAGTCATCTGACAGGGAGTCATTTGACAAGGAGTCATTTCGGACAGGGAGTCATTTCGGACAGGGAGTCATTTCGGACAGGGAGTCATTTGACAGGGAGTCATTTCGGACAGGGAGTCATTTCGGACAGGGAGTCATTTCGGACAGGGAGTCATTTTGGGCAGGGAGTCATTTACATTTGGACCAGGGAGTCATTTGGGACAGGGAGTCATTTGGGACAGGGAGGCATTTGGGACAGGGTGTCATTTGGGACAGGGAGGCATTTGGGACACAGGCGGTGTGTTACCTTGAGGAGGTCGAGGATCTTGACACAGAGCTCATAGTCAAAGTTCCCATAGCTGGAGTTGGTCATGTCATAGATGAATATTAAACCATCTCTCTGGGTGTCAACACTGGAGAGAGGAAGGGGGGAGAGAGGAAGGGAGGGAGAGAGGAAGGGAGGAGAGAGGGGGAGGTGAGTTATCTGTTATGTACATTAAAGGATTGAGAGGTGAAGGAGACAAAGAGAGAAGGACTAATTAAGGACGGAGGGAGAGAATAGGACTAATTAAGGAGAGAGGAAGAGAATATGACTAATTAATGAGAGAGAGAGAGAAAGAATAGGACTAATTAGGGAGAGAGAGAATAGGACTAATTAGGGAGAGAGGGAGAGAGAGAGAGAGAGAGAGAATAGGACTAATTAAGGAGAGAGAGAGAGGCAGAAAATAGGACTAATTAAGGAGAGAGGGAGAGAGAGAGAGAGAGAGAGAATAGGACTAATTAAGGAGAGAGAGAGAATAGGACTAATTAAGGAGAGAGAGAGAATAGGACTAATTAAGGAGAGAGAGAGAATAGGACTAATTAAGGAGAGAGAGAGAATAGGATTAATTAAGGAGAGAGAGAGAATAGGACTAATTAAGGAGAGAGAGAGAGAAAAGGACTAATTAAGGAGAGAGAGAGAGAAAAGGACTAATTAAGGAGAGAGAGAAAAAATGACTAATTAAGGAGAGAGAGAGAGAATAGGACTAATTAAGGAGAGAGAGAGAGAATAGGACTAATTAAGGAGAGAGAGAGAGAGAATAGGACTAATTAAGGAGAGAGAGAGAGAATAGGACTAATTTAGGAGAGAGAGAGAGAATAGGACTAATTTAGGAGAGAGAGAGAATAGGACTAATTAAGGAGAGAGAGAGAAAAGGACTAATTAAGGAGAGAGGAAGAGAATAGGACTAATTAAGGAAAGCGAGAGAGAATAGGACTAATTAAGGAAAGCGAGAGAGAATAGGACTAATTAAGGAGAGAGAGAGAGAATCGGACTAATTAAGGAGAGAGAATAGGACTAATTAAGGAGAGAAAGAGAGAATAGGACTAATTAAGGAGAGAAAGAGAGAATAGGACTAATTAAGGAGCGAGGAAGAGAATAGGACTAATTAAGGAGAGAGAGAGAGAATAGGACTAATTAAGGACAGAGAGAGAATAGGACTAATTAAGGAGAGAGGATAGGACTAATTAAGGAGAGAGAGAGAGAATAGGACTAATTTAGGAGAGAGAGAGAATAGGATTAATTAAGGAGAGAGAGAGAATAGGACTAATTAAGGAGAGAGATAGGACTAATTAAGGAGAGAGGAAGAGAATAGGACTAATTAAGGAGAGAGAGACAGAGAATAGGACTAATTAAGGAGAGAGAGAGAGAATAGGACTAATTGAGGAGAGAGGAAGAGAATAGGACTAATTAAGGAGAGAGAGAGAGAATAGGACTAATTAAGGAGAGAGGAAGAGAATAGGACTAATTAAGGAGAGAGGATAGGACTAATTAAGGAGAGAGAGAGAGAGAATAGGACTAATTAAGGAGAGAGAGAGAGAATAGGACTAATTGAGGAGAGAGAGAGAGAATAGGACTAATTAAGGAGAGAGAGAGAGAATAGGACTAATTGAGGAGAGAGAGAGAATAGGACTAATTAGGGAGAGAGAGAGAATAGGACTAATTAAGGAGAGAGGAAGAGAATAGGACTAATTAAGGAGAGAGAGAGAGAATAGGACTAATTAAGGAGAGAGAATAGGACTAATTAAGGAGAGAGAGAGAGAATAGGACTAATTAAAGAGAGAGAGAGAGTAGGACTAATTGTGGAGCGAGAGAGAGAGAGAATCTGACTAATTAAGGAGAGAGAATAGGACTAATTAAGGAGAGAGAGAGAGAATAGGACTAATTAAGGAGCGAGGAAGAGAATAGGACTAATTAAAGAGAGAGAGAGAATAGGACCAATTAAGGAGAGAGGGAGAGAATATGACTAATTAAGGAGAGAGAGAGAATAGGACTAATTAAGGAGAGAGAGAGAGAATAGGACTAATTAAGGAGAGAGAGAGAGAATATGACTAATTAAGGAGAGAGAGAGAGAGAGAGAATAGGACTAATTAAGGAGAGAGAGGGAGAGAATAGGACTAATTAAGGAGAGAGAGAGAGAATAGGACTAATTAAGGAGAGAGAGAGAGAGAGAGAGAATAGGACTAATTAAGGAGAGAGGGAGAGAATAGGACTAATTAAGGAGAGAGAGAGAGAATAGGACTAATTAAGGAGAGAGGGAGAGTAGGACTAATTAAGGAGAGAGGGAGAGAATGACTAATTAAGGAGAGAGAGAGAGAATATGACTAATTAAGGAGAGAGAGAGAGAATATGACTAACTAAGGAGAGAGAGAGAATATGACTAATTAAGGAGAGAGAGAGAGAATAGGACTAATTAAGGAGAGAGGGAGAGAATAGGACTAATTAAGGAGAGAGGGAGAGAATATGACTAATTAAGGAGAGAGAGAGAGAATAGGACTAATTAAGGAGAGAGAGAATAGGACTAATTAAGGAGCGAGGAAGAGAATAGGACTAATTAAAGAGAGAGAGAATAGGACTAATTAAGGAGAGAGAGAATAGGACTAATTAAGGACAGAGAGAGAATAGGACTAATTAAGGACAGAGAGAGAATAGGACCAATTAAGGAGAGAGGGAGAGAATATGACTAATTAAGGAGAGAGAGAGAGAGGGAGAGAATAGGACTAATTAAGGAGAGAGGGAGAGAATATGACTAATTAAGGAGAGAGAGAGAGAATAGGACTAATTAAGGAGAGAGAGAATAGGACTAATTAAGGAGAGAGAGAGAGAAATAAAAAGAGATAAATAATGTAGTGCAGGGGGGGTTACCTCTCGATGGCTTTGTCCAGCTGAAAGATGATGGCCTGCAGCACAGCCCTATGGGTAGTGACGTCAGAGCGGTGGAGACGAGCGGTGAACAGAGCCAGAGCAGCACCCTTAGCATCACGACCAGGCTGAAACACACAGAGCTTTACTGTAAACACAGCATTCTAGCAAACCTTTACTTAGTCCTCATGAGCTTTACTGTAAACACAGCATTCTAGCAAACCTTTACCTAGTCCTCATGAACTTTACTGTAAACACAGCATTCTAGCAAACCTTTACTGTAAACACAACAGACCGCATTCTAGCAAACCTTTACCTAGTCCTCATGAACTTTACTGTAAGCACAGCATTCTAGCAAACCTTTACTTAGTCCTCATGAACTTTACTGTAAACACAGCATTATAGCAAACCTTTACTGTAAACACAACAGACCGCATTCTAGCAAACCTTTACTTAGTCCTCATGACCTTTACTGTAAACACAACAGACCGCATTCTAGTAGATCTGTATTTTACAGAGCTCCTGAACTTTACTGTAAACACAACAGACACTATTCTAGTAGATCTTTACTTAGTCCTCATGACCTTTACTGTAAACACAACAGACCGCATTCTAGTAGATCTGTATTTTACAGAGCTCCTGAACTTTACTGTAAACACAACAGACACTATTCTAGTAGATCTTTACTTAGTCCTCATGACCTTTACTGTAAACACAACAGACCGCATTCTAGTAGATCTTTATTTTAGTCATGACCTTTACTGTAAACACAACAGACAGCATTTTCTACCTCTTTTCTCACATCCCCCTCTTCACTTCAGTCTTTCTATCTCTCCCCCTCCTCCCCCTTCTCAGTCTAATTGGTGAGGGTTTGTTCAGACAGCCCCATTCATCATAAGACAAACCCTCAGAGGGAAAGAAGAGGAGAGAGAGAAGAAGGAGTCAGACGGGAGGGCGAGAGGACCTGCTGCCTGTCAGCTCAGTCTTCTCCTCTTTTTCCTCATTCCTCTGCTCATAGACGTCAGTTTTTCCAGGGAGAGAGAGAGAATGTAAGACACATTAGTTGGGTTATTAGTTCAACAAGCTGCCTCTGTTCCTGCCACTGTTGTCAGACACACAAACGACTTGAGTTGCAGAGGCCAAAACGACCCGAGAGAAACAGAAACCCCTGGCAAACTGACGCTGTTCAGTCTACAGGTCAAATTGCATAATTTAGTGGAATTAAATTGCCCCGTGTGTATTTTCGTTAGTCGTCTTATTTATCCAACACAACTATCACATGCTCACAGTACACAGAGACTATTCTGAGAGGGATTTCTCCTGCTGCTCCTCAGCTGATGTCTGCTGGAGGAAAACGTGTTTTCAGTCAGCAACGATTCTAAATACAATGGTGTTAAAAACTGTTTTGGCGCAAAGATTAAAAACAGCAATTACTTTAATTCCCAATTCAGGTACGGGCAACCGGCCCCCCTCCCATTCAGGTACGGGCAACCGGCCCCCCTCCCATTCAGGTACGGGCAACCGGCCCCCCTCCCATTCAGGTACGGGCAACCGGCCCCCTCCCATTCAGGTACGGGCAACCGGCCCCCTCCCATTCAGGTACGGGCAACCGGCCCCCTCCCATTCAGGTACGGGCAACCGGCCCCCTCCCATACAGGTACGGGCAACCGGCCCCCTCCCATTCAGGTACGGGCAACCGCCCCCTCCCATACAGGTACGGGCAACCGGCCCCCTCCCATTCAGGTACGGGCAACCGGCCCCCTCCCATTCAGGTACGGGCAACCGGCCCCCTCCCATTCAGGTACGGGCAACCGGCCCCCTCCCATTCAGGTACGGGCAACCGGCCCCCTCCCATTCAGGTACGGGCAACCGGCCCCCTCCCATTCAGGTACGGGCAACCGGCCCCCTCCCATTCAGGTACGGGCAACCGGCCCCCTCCCATTCAGGTACGGGCAACCGGCCCCCTCCCATTCAGGTACGGGCAACCGGCCCCCTCCCATTCAGGTACGGGCAACCGGCCCCCTCCCATTCAGGTACGGGCAACCGGCCCCCTCCCATTCAGGTACGGGCAACCGGCCCCCTCCCATTCAGGTACGGGCAACCGGCCCCCTCCCATTCAGGTACGGGCAACCGGCCCCCTCCCATTCAGGTACGGGCAACCGGCCCCCTCCCATTCAGGTACGGGCAACCGGCCCCCTCCCATTCAGGTACGGGCAACCGGCCCCCTCCCATTCAGGTACGGGCAACCGGCCCCCTCCCATTCACGGGCAACCGGCCCCCTCCCATTCAGGTACGGGCAACCGGCCCCCTCCCATTCAGGTACGGGCAACCGGCCCCCTCCCATTCAGGTACGGGCAACCGGCCCCCTCCCATTCAGGTACGGGCAACCGGCCCCCTCCCATTCAGGTACGGGCAACCGGCCCCCTCCCATTCAGGTACGGGCAACCGGCCCCCTCCCATTCAGGTACGGGCAACCGGCCCCCTCCCATCCCATTCAGGTACGGGCAACCGGCCCCCTCCCATTCAGGTACGGGCAACCGGCCCCCTCCCATTCAGGTACGGGCAACCGGCCCCCTCCCATTCAGGTACGGGCAACCGGCCCCCTCCCATTCAGGTACGGGCAACCGGCCCCCTCCCATTCAGGTACGGGCAACCGGCCCCCTCCCATTCAGGTACGGGCAACCGCCCCCTCCCATTCAGGTACGGGCAACCGGCCCCCTCCCATTCAGGTACGGGCAACCGGCCCCCTCCCATTCAGGTACGGGCAACCGGCCCCCTCCCATTCAGGTACGGGCAACCGGCCCCCTCCCATTCAGGTACGGGCAACCAGCTCCCCGGGAACACACAGCCTATTGGCCAATGCTGCAGTAGGCCCTTCTATGGAACACACAGCCTATTGGCCAATGCTGCAGTAGGCCCTTCTATGGAATACACAGCCTATTGGCCAATACTGCAGTAGGCCCTTCTATGGAATACACAGCCTATTGGCCAATACTGCAGTAGGCCCTTCTATGGAATACACAGCCTATTGGCCAATACTGCAGTAGGCCCTTCTATGGAATACACAGCCTATTGGCCAATACTGCAGTAGGCCCTTCTATGGAATACACAGCCTATTGGCCAATACTGCAGTAGGCCCTTCTATGGAATACACAGCCTATTGGCCAATACTGCAGTAGGCCCTTCTATGGAATACACAGCCTATTGGCCAATACTGCAGTAGGCCGTTCCATGGAACACACAGCCTATTGGCCAATACTGCAGTAGGCCCTTCTATGGAACACACAGCCTATTGGCCAATACTGCAGTAGGCCCTTCTATGGAACACACAGCCTATTGGCCAATACTGCAGTAGGCCCTTCTATGGAACACACAGCCTATTGGCCAACGCTGCAGTAGGCCCTTCTATGGAACACACAGCCTATTGGCCAACGCTGCAGTAGGCCCTTCCATTGGTCTTTCACACCGAGGATCTGTCATTATCGAGGAGGGAGATTATTAGAAAGATTTTTCAAATAGCTTACTGTGAAAAACTATAGTTTTAATATATTATCATTCGCAATGGAGGTACAACATTTAAAAAAAAACACTTTCCTACATTTCCACGCAGCAGGCCAGTAACTTCTATTCGTGTTCAGGCATGTGCGCTCCCTCAACATGACCAGACACATGCCCCCCCCCAACACTATCGGGGCAGAGAAACCAGATACATGCTCCCTCAACATGACCAGGGCAGAGAAACCACACACATGCCCCCTCAACATGATCAGGGCGGAGAAACCAGACACATGCCCCCCCCAACATGATCAGGGTAGAGAAACCAGACACATGCTCCCTCAACATTATCAGGGCAGAGAACTCCCTCAACATGATCAGGGTAGAGAAACCAGACACACCCCCCTCAACATGATCAGGGCAGAGAACTCCCAACATGATCAGGGCAGAGAAACCAGACACATGCCCCCTCAACATTATCAGGGTAGAGAAACCAGACACATGCCCCCTCAACATTATCAGAGCAGAGAAACCAGACACATCCCCCCAACATGATCAGGGCAGAGAAACCAGACACATGCCCCCTCAACATTATCAGGGCAGAGAAACAAGACACATGCCCCCTCAACATTATCAGGGCAGAGAAACAAGACACATACCCCCTCAACATTATCAGGGCAGAGAAACCAGATTCACACAATGAATGGAGAGAGACGGAGCCCTTCTGGAGAGAGACGGGTCCCTTCTGGAGAGAGAGAGACGGGTCCCTTCTGGAGAGAGAGAGACGGGGCCCTTCTGGAGAGAGACGGGGCCCTTCTGGAGAGAGACGGGGCCCTTCTGGAGAGAGACGGGGCCCTTCTGGAGAGAGAGTGGCCGATATCTTCACCCCTCCCCCTATCTTGTCTCAACATTTTTTAAATGATACTCAAGATGCAAAATGATCTTCACATATTTCATTCATATGCTATTCACTGACAGCCACAACTCAATAATCAGCTAGTCTCTCTATAGACACTCACAGGGGCCCTACACTCTTACGCACACACTACAACACACACACACACACACACACACTACAACACACACACACACACACTACAACACACAGACGCACACACACTACAAAACACAGACTGCAACACACACTACAACACACACTACAACACACACACACACACACTACAAAACACACTACAACACACACACACACACACACTACAACACACAGACGCACACACACTACAAAACACAGACTGCAACACACACACACTCCATTTTGTCACTCACACATAATAAGCACAAACATTTATACTGACACTCTATACACACTGCTACTCTGTTTATCTTTGATCGTGATTCCTAGTCTCCTTCCCCCTATACATATCTACCTCCATCACTCCAGTATCCCTGTCTCCTATACATATCTACCTCCATCACTCCAGTCTCCCTGTCTCCTTCCCCCTCTACATATCTACCTCCATCACTCCAGTATCCCTGTCTCCTTCCCCCTATACATATCTACCTCCATCACTCCAGTATCCCTGTCTCCTTCCCCCTATACATATCTACCTCCATCACTCCAGTATCCCTGTCTCCTATACATATCTACCTCCATCACTCCAGTCTCCCTGTCTCCTTCCCCCTATACATATCTACCTCCATCACTCCAGTATCCCTGTCTCCTATACATATCTACCTCCATCACTCCAGTCTCCCTGTCTCCTTCCCCTATACATATCTACCTCCATCACTCCAGTCTCCCTGTCTCCTTCCCCCTATACATATCTACCTCCATCACTCCAGTCTCCCTGTCTCCTTCCCCCTATACATATCTACCTCCATCACTCCAGTCTCCCTGTCCCCTATACATATCTACCTCCATCACTCCAGTCTCCCTGTCTCCTTACCCCTATACATATCTACCTCCATCACTCCAGTCTCCCTGTCTCCTTCCCCCTATACATATCTACCTCCATCACTCCAGTCTCCCTGTCTCCTTCCCCCTCTACATATCTACCTCCATCACTCCAGTCTCCCTGTCTCCTTCCCCCTCTACATATCTACCTCCATCACTCCAGTATCCCTGTCTCCTTCCCCCTATACATATCTACCTCCATCACTCCAGTATCCCTGTCTCCTTCCCCCTATACATATCTACCTCCATCACTCCAGTATCCCTGTCTCCTTCCCCCTATACATATCTACCTCCATCACTCCAGTATCCCTGTCTCCTATACATATCTACCTCCATCACTCCAGTATCCCTGTCTCCTATACATATCTACCTCCATCACTCCAGTATCCCTGTCTCCTTCCCCCTATACATATCTACCTCCATCACTCCAGTATCCCTGTCTCCTATACATATCTACCTCCATCACTCCAGTCTCCCTGTCTCCTTCCCCCTATACATATCTACCTCCATCACTCCAGTATCCCTGTCTCCTTCCCCCTATACATATCTACCTCCATCACTCCAGTATCCCTGTCTCCTATACATATCTACCTCCATCACTCCAGTCTCCCTGTCTCCTATACATATCTACCTCCATCACTCCAGTATCCCTGTCTCCTTCCCCCTCTACATATCTACCTCCATCACTCCAGTATCCCTGTCTCCTTCCCCCTATACATATCTACCTCCATCACTCCAGTCTCCCTGTCTCCTTCCCCCTATACATATCTACCTCCATCACTCCAGTCTCCCTGTCTCCTTACCCCTATACATATCTACCTCCATCACTCCAGTATCCCTGTCTCCTTACCCCTATACATATCTACCTCCATTACTCCAGTCTCCCTGTCTCCTTCCCCCTATACATATCTACCTCCATCACTCCAGTATCCCTGTCCCCTTCCCCCTATACATATTTACCTCCATCACTCCAGTATCCCTGTATCCTTCCCCCTATACATATCTACCTCCATCACTCCAGTATCCCTGTCTCCTTCCCCTATACATATCACTCCAGTATCCCTGTCTCCTATACATATCTACCTCCATCACTCCAGTATCCCTGTCTCCTATACATATCTACCTCCATCACTCCAGTATCCCTGTCTCCTTCCCCCTATACATATCTACCTCCATCACCCCAGTATCCCTGTCTCCTATACATATCTACCTCCATCACTCCAGTATCCCTGTCTCCTTCCCCTATACATATCTACCTCCATCACTCCAGTCTCCCTGTCTCCTTCCCCCTATACATATCTACCTCCATCACTCCAGTCTCCCTGTCTCCTTCCCCCTATACATATCTACCTCCATCACTCCAGTATCCCTGTCTCCTATACATATCTACCTCCATCACTCCAGTATCCCTGTCTCCTTCCCCCTATACATATCTACCTCCATCACTCCAGTATCCCTGTCTCCTTCCCCCTATACATATCTACCTCCATCACTCCAGTATCCCTGTCTCCTATACATATCTACCTCCATCACTCCAGTATCCCTGTCCCCTATACATATCTACCTCCATCACTCCAGTATCCCTGTCTCCTTCCCCCTATACATATCTACCTCCATCACTCCAGTATCCCTGTCTCCTTCCCCCTATACATATCTACCTCCATCACTCCAGTATCCCTGTCTCCTTCCCCCTATACATATCTACCTCCATCACTCCAGTATCCCTGTCTCCTTCCCCCTATACATATCTACCTCCATCACTCCAGTATCCCTGTCTCCTATACATATCTACCTCCATCACCCCAGTATCCCTGTCTCCTTCCCCCTATACATATCTACCTCCATCACTCCAGTATCCCTGTCCCCTATACATATCTACCTCCATCACTCCAGTATCCCTGTCTCCTTCCCCCTATACATATCTACCTCCATCACTCCAGTATCCCTGTCTCCTATACATATCTACCTCCATCACTCCAGTATCCCTGTCTCCTATACATATCTACCTCCATCACTCCAGTATCCCTGTCTCCTATACATATCTACCTCCATCACTCCAGTATCCCTGTCTCCTATACATATCTACCTCCATCACTCCAGTATCCCTGTCTCCTATACATATCTACCTCCATCACTCCAGTATCCCTGTCCCCTATACATATCTACCTCCATCACTCCAGTATCCCTGTCCCCTATACATATCTACCTCCATCACTCCAGTATCCCTGTCCCCTATACATATCTACCTCCATCACTCCAGTATCCCTGTCCCCTTCCCCCTATACATATCTACCTCCATCACTCCAGTATCCCTGTCTCCTTCCCCTCTACATATCTACCTCCATCACTCCAGTATCCCTGTCTCCTTCCCCCTATACATATCTACCTCCATCACTCCAGTATCCCTGTCTCCTTACCCCTCTACATATCTACCTCCATCACTCCAGTCTCCCTGTCTCCTTACCCCTCTACATATCTACCTCCATCACTCCCAAAGAATATGGATCCTGTAAATTTATCAAAATGGCCAGTAAATCAAATTCAAATTATTGTCTGGGCGCTACATTTTCCTAAAGAAAACCCACACACACACACACACACACACACACACACACACACACACACACACACACACACACACACACACACACACACACACACACACACACACACACACACAGGCCTCACCAGGACGGTGAACTTTCCGCTGAGCAGTTCAGAACGGAGAGGTTCCTCTTCTGGGTTAATGTTGAAGATGCCCTCCTTAATCCTCGTGTTCTGATTGGACGAATCACAGACATACAGGTCAAGGGTCAACCATTAGCACATTCTGGCATAGGTGGGAATTTTGGGTGTATCTCTCGGGACTAATAGACACAAAAATGCTCACACTCACACACACTCTCTCTGTCTCTCTCTGTCTTTCTCTGTCTCTCTCTCTCTCTCTCACACTCACACACACTCTCTCTGTCTCTCTCTGTCTTTCTCTGTCTCTCTCTCTCTCTCTCACACTCACACACACTCTCTCTGTCTCTCTCTGTCTTTCTCTGTCTCTCTCTCTCTCTCTCTCTCTCTCTCTCACACACACTCTCTCTGTCTCTCTCTGTCTTTCTCTGTCTCTCTCTCTCTCTCTCACACTCACACACACTCTCTCTGTCTCTCTCTGTCTTTCTCTCTCTCTCTCTCTCTCACACTCACACACTCTCTCTGTCTCTCTCTCTCTCTCTCACACTCACACACACTCTCTCTGTCTCTCTCTGTCTTTCTCTGTCTCTCTCTCTCTCTCTCACACTCACACACACTCTCTCTGTCTCTCTCTGTCTTTCTCTCTCTCTCCCTCTCTCACACCCACCCACCCACCCGACCTGGTCCCTCTCTGCACCTTGTATGCCTGGAAGAGGTCTGTTGCTCGGGAGACATCAAACTTGCGCGCCATGAGGAACTTGACGGCGGTCGGCTGAGAGACCAGAGCAGCACTGTGGGGATGTTCCCTGCTACGCACCTCACTCAGGAACTCCTCCACCGCCTGGGGACAGACGGGACGGACAGAGGGGTGGTGGGGGGGTTAGAGGGGAGAGGAAGGGAGGTTTACAGGGATGAGACGAGACCAGACGAGAGAGGGAAATATTGGGGGAGAGAGAGTGAGGGTGGGGTTGAGGTTGGAGAGAGAGAGGGAGGGAGAGGACAGAGTGAAGGTGGGGTTGAGGTTGGAGAGAGAGAGGCAGGGAGAGGACAGAGAGAGGGTGGGGTTGAGGTTGGAGAGAGAGAGGCAGGGAGAGGACAGAGAGAGGGTGGGGTTGAGGTTGGAGAGAGAGAGGCAGGGAGAGGACAGAGTGAGGGTGGGGTTGATGGAGAGAGAGAGACAGGGAGAGGACAGAGTGAGGGTGGGGTTGAGGTTGGAGAGAGAGAGGGAGGGAGAGGACAGAGTGAGGGTGGGGTTGAGGTTGGAGAGAGAGAGGGAGGGAGAGGACAGAGTGAGGGTGGGGTTGAGGTTGGAGAGAGAGAGAGAGGGAGGGAGAGGACAGAGTGAGGGTGGGGTTGAGGTTGGAGAGAGAGAGAGGGAGGGAGAGGACAGAGTGAGGGTGGGGTTGAGGTTGAGAGAGAGAGAGAGGGAGGGAGAGGACAGAGTGAGGGTGGGGTTGGAGAGAGAGAGGGAGGGAGAGGACAGAGTGAGGGTGGGGTTGAGGTTGGAGAGAGAGAGAGGCAGGGAGAGGACAGAGTGAGGGTGGGGTTGAGGTTGAGAGAGAGAGAGGGAGGGAGAGGACAGAGTGAGGGTGGGGTTGGAGAGAGAGAGGGAGGGAGAGGACAGAGTGAGGGTGGGGTTGAGGTTGGAGAGAGTCAGGGAGAGGACAGAGTGAGGGTGGGGTTGAGGTTGGAGAGAGAGTCAAGGAGAGGACAGAGTGAGGGTGGGGTTGAGGTTGGAGAGAGACAGGGAGGGAGAGGACAGTGTGAGGGTGGGGTTGAGGTTGGAGAGAGAGAGGGAGGGAGAGGACAGCGTGAGGGTGTGGTTGAGGTTGGAGAGAGAGAGAGGCAGGGAGAGGACAGAGTGAGGGTAGGGTTGAGGTTGGAGAGAGAGAGGGAGGGAGAGGACAGAGTGAGGGTGGGGTTGAGGTTGGAGAGAGAGAGAGGCAGGGAGAGGACAGAGTGAGGGTGGGGTTGAGGTTGAGAGAGAGAGGGAGGGAGAGGACAGAGTGAGGGTGGGGTTGAGGTTGGAGAGAGAGAGAGGGAGGGAGAGGACAGAGTGAGGGTGGGGTTGGAGAGAGAGAGGGAGGGAGAGGACAGAGTGAGGGTGGGGTTGAGGTTGGAGAGAGAGGGAGGGAGAGGACAGAGTGAGGGTGGGGTTGAGGTTGGAGAGAGAGAGAGGGAGAGGACAGAGTGAGGGTGGGGTTGAGGTTGGAGAGAGAGAGGGAGGGAGAGGACAGAAGGGACAAGTGAGTGTGGGGTTGAGGTTGGAGAGAGAGGGAGGGAGGGAGAGGACAGAAGGGACAAGTGAATGTGGGGTTGAGGTTGAGAGAGAGAGGGAGGGAGAGAGAGGACAGAAGGGACAAGTGAGTGTGGGGTTGTTGGAGAGAGAGAGGGAGGGAGAGAGAGGACAGAAGGGACAAGTGAGTGTGGGGTAGTTATAAGGGGAGAGGAGAGCTCAAAGAGTTGTTGACACTTGCGGCTCATGGTTGAACCCCTGTGTGGTGTGTTGTGCTGGTGCCTACAGTATTCAATGTGACCAACATCCCCAGGAAGTAGGAACCAAGACCAGTCACTTATTGGCTAAATCAACAGCAACTCAATCTCTGATTGGTTGATCGAAAGACAGATAAACACGCCCTACATCACGGCCCTACATCACGTGATTGACAGACATACATCACGGCCCTACATCACGTGATAAACACGCCCTACATCACGGCCCTACATCACGTGATAAACACGCCCTACATCACGGCCCTACATCACGTGATAAACACGCCCTACATCACGGCCCTACATCACGTGATAAACACGCCCTACATCACGGCCCTACATCACGTGATAAACACGCCCTACATCACGGCCCTACATCACGTGATAAACACGCCCTACATCACGGCCCTACATCACGTGACTGACAGATATACATCACGGCCCTACATCACGTGATTGACAGATATACATCACGGCCCTACATCATGTGACTGACAGATATACATCACGGCCCTACATCACGTGATTGACAGATATACATCACGGCCCTACATCACGTGATTGACAGATATACATCACGGCCCTACATCACGTGATTGACAGATATACATCACGGCCCTACATCACGTGATTGACAGATATACATCACGGCCCTACATCACGTGATAAACACGCCCTACATCACGGCCCTACATCACGTGATAAACACGCCCTACATCACGGCCCTACATCACGTGATAAACACGCCCTACATCACGGCCCTACATCACGTGACTGACAGATATACATCACGGCCCTACATCACGTGACTGACAGACATACATCACGGCCCTACATCACGTGACTGACAGATATACATCACGGCCCTACATCACGTGACTGACAGATATACATCACGGCCCTACATCACGTGATTGACAGATATACATCACGGCCCTACATCACGTGACTGACAGATATACATCACGGCCCTACATCACGTGACTGACAGACATACATCACGGCCCTACATCATGTGACTGACAGATATACATCACGGCCCTACATCACGTGACTGACAGACATACATCACGGCCCTACATCACGTGACTGACAGATATACATCACGTGATTGACAGATATACATCACGGCCCTACATCACGTGACTGACAGATATACATCACGGCCCTACATCACGTGATTGACAGATATACATCACGGCCCTACATCACGTGACTGACAGACATACATCACGGCCCTACATCACGTGACTGACAGATATACATCACGGCCCTACATCACGTGATTGACAGATATACATCACGGCCCTACATCACGTGACTGACAGATATACATCACGGCCCTACATCACGTGACTGACAGACATACATCACGGCCCTACATCACGTGACTGACAGATATACATCACGTGATTGACAGATATACATCACGGCCCTACATCACGTGACTGACAGATATACATCACGGCCCTACATCACGTGATTGACAGATATACATCACGGCCCTACATCACGTGACTGACAGACATACATCACGGCCCTACATCACGTGACTGACAGATATACATCACGGCCCTACATCACGTGACTGACAGACATACATCACGGCCCTACATCACGTGACTGACAGACATACATCACGGCCCTACATCACGTGACTGACAGATATACATCACGGCCCTACATCACGTGACTGACAGATATACATCACGGCCCTACATCACGTGACTGACAGATATACATCACGGCCCTACATCACGTGACTGACAGATATACATCACGTGACTGACAGATATACATCACGGCCCTACATCACGTGACTGACAGATATACATCACGGCCCTACATCACGTGACTGACAGATATACATCACGGCCCTACATCACGTGACTGACAGACATACATCACGGCCCTACATCACGTGACTGACAGACATACATCACGTGATAAACACGCCCTACATCACGGCCCTACATCATGTGACTGACAGACACTAGAGGTCGACCGATTAAATCGGCATGGACGATTAACATGGGCCGATTTCAAGTTTTTCATAACAATAGGTCATCGGCATTTTAGGGCGCCGATTACATGGCACACCACGAGGAGACAGTGTGGCAGGCTGACCACCTGTTATTCGAGTGCAGCGAGGAGCCGTGGTAAGTTTCTATCTAGCATTAAACCTATCTTATAAAAAAACAATCAATCTTCACATAATCACGAGTTAACTACATGGTTGATGATATTACTAGGTTAGCTAGCTTGTCCTGCGTTGATTATAACCTGTTAATTTATCATCGAATCACAGCCTACTT
Organism: Oncorhynchus tshawytscha; assembly: GCF_018296145.1. Classification (NCBI taxonomy): domain Eukaryota; kingdom Metazoa; phylum Chordata; class Actinopteri; order Salmoniformes; family Salmonidae; genus Oncorhynchus; species Oncorhynchus tshawytscha. The sequence continues at coordinate 35,419 of NW_024608567.1, forward strand.
TGCAAAACGGGTGATGATTTAACTAAAGCACAATCGTTGCACAAATGTACCTACTTTGGGGCGGCAGGGTAGTCTAGTGGTTAGAGTGTAGAGGCGGCAGGGTAGCCTAGTGGTTAGAGCATTGGACTAGTAACCGGAAGGTTGCAAGTTCAAACCCCTGAGCTGACAAGGTACAAAATCTGTCATTCTGCCCCTGAACAGGCAGTTAACCCACTGTTCCTAGGCCGTCATTGAAAATAAGAATTTGTTCTTAACTGACTTGCCTAGTTAAATAAATAAAATAAAAAACTAACCAAAAACATTAATTCATGTATTAAAATTGATACACAGAAGTATATATTTTTTAAACCTGAATATTTAGTGAAAAGAAATTCATATTCGCAGGCAATATTAACTAGGGAAATTGTCACTTCTCTTGCGTTCATTGCACACAGTCAGGGTATATGCAACATTTAGGGCCGCCTGGCTCATTGCGAACTAATTTGCCAGAATTTTACCTAATTATGACATAACATTGAATGTTGTGCAATGTAACAGCAATATTTAGACTGATGGATGCCATCCGTCAGATAAAATACGGAACGGTTCCGTATTTCACTGAAAGAATAAACGGTTTGTTTTCGAAATTATAGTTTCCGGATTTGGCCATATTAATGACCAAAGGCTCGTATTTCTGTGTGTTTATTATAACTAAGTCTATGATTTGATATTTGATAGAGCAGTCTGACTGGGCGGTGGTAGGCAGCAGCAGGCTCGTAAGCATTCATTCAAACAGCCCTTTACTCTGTTTCCCAGCAGCTCTTAGCAATGCTTGAAGCACAGCTCTGTTTATGACTTCAAGACTATCAACTCCTGAGATCAGGCTGGCGATACTAAAGTACCTATTAGAACATCCAATAGTCAAAGGTATATGAAATGCAAATGGTATAGAGAGAGATAGTCGACGAGTCATAATTCCTATAATAACTACAACCTAAAACTTCTTACCTGGGAATATTGAAGATTCATGTTAAAAGGAACCATCCTTTGTGCTCATGTCCTGAACAAGGAACTTAAAACTTTAGCTTTAAAAAAATTTTTTTTACATGGCACATATTGCACTTTTACTTTCTTCTCCAACACTGCGTTTTTGCATTATTTAAACCAAATTGAACATGTTTCATTCTTTATTTGAGACTAAATATATGTGATGTATTATATTAAGTTCAAATAAAAGTGTTCATTCAGTATTGTTGAGATTGTCATTTTTACACATATATGTACATATAAACCAGCTGATTATGTCGCCTTTTTTTGGGTCCTCCAATAATCGGTATCGGAAAATCATAATCGGTCGACCTCTTGTACACACAGCCCTACGTCATGTGCTTGATCTGGGTGAACTTTAATTTTTTATTTTTTATTATTTATTTTTATTAACAACAAATCAATACACAAAGCACATGAGGGAACACAAGCATTAGATTACAAACAATGGACAATCGCGCTAGGGGCGGGGCTGGGGGCGGGGCTAGGGGGTGCAATATCACATTACACAAGGACCTTAAGGGACATGCATATAGTTACAATTCTAACAGCTTTTTTGTTAGTAGAGCATTCAACCGTCTTAAAACACAGCTCAACCTCCTTTTGTAGGGCACGAAAATGTGGCCCTCCGTTTGTAAATTTACATCTGTGTACATGAAACTTGGCCAAAAGAACAATGAAACCAATTACATAGAAATGATTCCGCTTATTTCTATTGTATGGAAAGAATCCAAACAGGACATCTCTCCACAATAGTGTAAAATCTTCATAAATGTGTTCAATTATAAACCTACTGATGTCTTGCCACAGTTCTCCTACATGCACACACAATGCCATTGATCTGGGTGAACTTTAAACTTCCAACTATATCCCGTGACGTCAGCGGATATTCAACAAAAACATCCGTTTCACTTGACAACGGACTGTACCAACTCCTTCCAAGGAGTAACATAGAAATGTCCCTAAAAAAAAAATGTTAACTCCCGTTACAAATGCACGTTAATAAGTGGAAACATGATTCATATAAGCACATAATGCGTGTTGCTCGTAAGAGATGAGAGGACCGAGCAAGTCGTAGCTACTAGCTTCGGGCCCTAAGCTACTCGTCTACTGTTGCCAATGTAGTTTAATTCAATAAAACATGTACTATGGCAGTGCATCGACTAGTTTAGATCTGATAGCGGCTCTTTCGGGTTGTTTAACGTTAACCAGCAATCTAGCCAGCCAGTTGAAGGATGAAAACAAACGTTTTACTAGGAACCTGAGAGCAAATTCTGTGAACCGACTGTCGGAAAAATAGATAGTTATCAGGCACATTAACTATGACTGAGACCAAACAGTACTCAGAAAGCAAACATTGTCACTGGACGTATAAAAAAAGCAACCTTGTACTGACTATGTTTTACATCTGAAAGGAAGTCGTATTAAGGCTCAAATGAAGCAGAACATGTCCATGTTACTCTTACTATAGTTACCAAAGTTACTATAGTTACCAAAGTTACTATAGTTACTCTTACTATAGTTACCAAAGTTACTATAGTTACTCTTACTATAGTTACCAAAGTTACTATAGTTACTCTTACTATAGTTACCAAAGTTACTATAGTTACTCTTACTATAGTTACCAAAGAGGACGTGTGTCAACACGGGTCTTCCTCCCCGGCCTAACGTTTAGCTATCGCTAGGTAGCCATCTGCGTTCAATAAGTTATTCAACAAAATAATAATAATAATAATAATATGGGTAACAAAGTATGAAATCTAACCAGTGAGATGTAACTTATGTCAGCCCAACGCATCCAGACGACGGTGCTAAGCAGCTAGCTAATAGTAGCATGCTAGCGGCTGTCATAATATATGTAACGGGACCAAGGATATTTACGAGACAGTATCCTCACCAAGGGACAACGTTGACCCTAACAACATAACTAGACACTTGGGTTTATTATTAACAGAAATGTTTTTGGGGGGATGAAATCGAGAGCACTATGGTTAAAAAAAAAAAAACCCAAGTCCTTACCAGTTCCTCCTGACTCGTCAAGGCTTCCGCCATCTTGAAGCCTCACGTCAACGTCGTTTCGACGTGCTCGTTCACGACGCAGAAGACCGAGTGCGGCCGCGGCGGGGGCGCGGTTGTCACTAGTTACCACAGACACACTAGTTACCACAGACACAAAGTCAAAATACGATACAAATATCGCATTTATTTTTATTTTTAATTAATGCATGAAAAAGAAAATAGCTTTTAGGTAATAATTTAAGGGTTAGGGTTAAGCAGAAGGATAGCAGTGTGGTTAATGTTAGGTTTAAAGCCAGATTTTAAGAAGAGAAATTGTAGGAATGGGCGTGGTTTAGCCATAATTATGACTTTGTGGCTCTGGTAACTAATGATGACCAGACGGGAGGCGGGTTAGTGCTAAACAGAATCCTTTGGGACGTCCCTTCCCAAAAACCTAACTTTAATAACCCCAAAACTTGAACTATAACCTTTACCTAAACTTACATTTTAACTTCAATTAGGGGGACGGGACGTCCCAAGGAGCCCGAATAACATGGACCACGGAGGAGCCTACGGGTCGCCAAAGGGCTCATTCTACAAAAAGTCAAACGTTAGTGTACACTTAATGGAGATGAATGGAGATGATGATTTGATCAATTCTGCACCATTCTTTATAAAAATGTTAGGTGACACAACACATGGTGGAAAAGCGCATACCAAGGTTTAGTTTAATGAATGTATATCCATGTTTGTGATGTTATTTTCCATACGTGAATCTCTGTCATGAAAAATAAATAGACAGGCAACAGTTCAGTGACAAAACATCCTGAAAACGATTTTTATTCACCATCACTTGTCACAACAATTTACATAATATCATGTTTATTTTGTATTCATTTTTTACATGTTATGCTTTTGATGTTCATTATCAAGGAAATCCTGATAGATATTTCCTGTGGAAGACAGTTGAGCGTCTCAGCGGAGCGTCTCAGCGGCACCCTAATCCCTATATAGCACTACTTTAGACCAGAGCCCTATTCCCTATATAGTGGTACTACTTTAGACCAGAGCCCTATTCCCTATATAGTGCACTACTTTAGACCAGAGCCCTATTCCCTGTATAGTGCACTACTTTAGACCAGAGCCCTGTTATCATCTCTGAGACTAACCTGTTATCATCTCTGTCCCCTCCCATCTTCAACAACAGACTAACCTGTTTATCATCTCTGTCTCCCTCCCATCTTCAACAACAGACTAACCTGTTATCATCTCTGTCCCTCCCATCTTCAACAACAGACCAACCTGTTATCATCTCTGTTATCACCCTCCCATCTTCAACAACAGACTAATCTGAATGATCTCTGTCCCTCCCATCTTCAACAACAGTGGACCCTCCCATCTTCAACAACAGGCATGTCCCTCCCATCTTCTACAACAGGTTAGTAGGAATCATACAACATAATTTATTATACCAAGTCATTTCCTTTTAAAAAGCTGTGAAGGGAAGTGGACAAGTGCACACTCTGGGAGGAAGGAGAGATGATTGGGGACACACCTATGTCGCTATCAATCATCCAAAATCCCCCATGAGCCAATAGGAACGTTTAGGTGACGATTGTGATCCCGCCTTTAAGATCAAGAGTTCCTCCCTCGACCTCTTTCTCTTCTCTCTGTCTCTCTCTGTCTCTCTCTGTCTCTCTCTGTCTCTCTCTGTCTCTCTCTGTCTCTCTCTGTCTCTCTGTCTCTCGCTCTCTGTCTCTCGCTCTCTGTCTCTCGCTCTCTGTCTCTCGCTCTCTGTCTCTCGCTCTCTGTCTCTGCTCTCTGTCTCTCGCTCTCTGTCTCTCGCTCTCTGTCTCTGGCTCTCTGTCTCTCGCTCTCTGTCTCTCGCTCTCTGTCTCTCGCTCTCTGTCTCTCGTCTCTCTCTGTCTCTCTGTCTCTCTCTGTCTCTCTGTCTCTCTGTCTCTCGCTCTGTCTCTCTCTCTCTGTCTCTCTGTCTCTCTCTGTCTCTCTCTCTCTCTCTGTCTCTCTCTCTCTCTCTGTCTCTCTCTCTCGCTCTCTGTCTCTCTCTCTCGTCTCTGCTCTCTCTCTCTGTCTCTCTCTCTCTCTCTCTCTGTCTCTCTCTCTCGTCTCTCTGTCTCTCTCTCTCGCTCTCTGTCTCTCTCTCTCGCTCTCTGTCTCTCTCTCTCGCTCTCTGTCTCTCTCTCTCGCTCTCTGTCTCTCTCTCTCGCTCGTCTCTCTCTCTCGCCTGTCTCTCTCTCTCTCGCTGTCTCTCTCTCTCGCTGTCTCTCTCTCTCTCGCTGTCTCTCTCTCTCGCTGTCTCTCTCTCTCTGTCTCTCTCTCTCTCTCTCTCTGTCTCTCTCTCTCGCTGTCTCTCTCTCTCGCTGTCTCTCGCTGTCTCTCGCTGTCTCTCGCTCTCTCGCTGTCTCTCGCTGTCTCTCTCTGTCTCTCTCTGTCTCTCTGTCTCTCCATCCACCAAATGAAAACCACGGAAAGTGTGTATGTATGGGTGTGTAAACACGGTCGTCTTTATTCTTATCATCATCATCATGACAAACACAACAAGGTTGTTAGTTAAGGCATGTGCATAGCAGTCTGAGCTGTGCTTTAAACCAGAGTAGAAAACACCAGTCAGAGCTGTGTTTTAAACCAGAGTAGAAAACACCAGTCAGAGCTGTGTTTGATACCAGAGTAGAAAACACCAGTCAGAGCTGTGTTTTAAACCAGAGTAGAAAACACCAGTCAGAGCTGTGTTTGATACCAGAGTAGAAAACACCAGTCAGAGCTGTGTTTGATACCAGAGTAGAAAACACCAGTCAGAGCTGTGTTTGATACCAGAGTAGAAAACACCAGTCAGAGCTGTGTTTGATACCAGAGTAGAAAACACCAGTCAGAGCTGTGTTTTAAACCAGAGTAGAAAACACCAGTCAGAGTTGTGTTTTAAACCAGAGTAGAAAACACAGAGGGACTACTATGTACACAGCCAAGTGCTTCCCTCTTCTCATAGAGGTAGAAAGAGAACTCATATCAGACCAGGTTATATCCATCTACAGCCCTCTTTCTACCTCTATGCTCCTTCTCTAATAATGGTACATGGGGCCAGCCCTGTTCTAGAATCACCATCTGTTCTAGAATCACCATCTGTTCTAGAATCAACATATATTCTAGAATCACCCCTGTTCTAGAATCAACATATGTTCTAGAATCCACCCCAGTTCTAGAATCCACCCCTGTTCTAGAATCCACCCCTGTTCTAGAATCCACCCCTGTTCTAGAATCCACCCCTGTTCAAGAAGCACCACTGTTGTCAACTAGGGTTTTGCAGGTACAGAGGGTTAGTTTGAGGGGACTGAGGGGTGGTTATATTTGGTTAGTTGGAGGGGCGTCAGGGATGTTATGGTCCAGGCGTGTCAGGCGGTGTGAGCGTCTCCGTCGGGGCTGAAGTAGTACCTAACGGGGGGTCCAGGAAGGTCCTCATCACCATCTGACTCTGGAGCGAAGGACACGGTCAGGTCAACATAGCGACGGTCTACAGACGGTTTGATCAACTTCTGCATCCTGGGAGAGGACCAGGAGGAAACACCAGTCAGAGCTGAGAGGGAGGATAGAGGGAGGGTAGAGGGGGAGACCAGGGGAGCTGTGGGGGATAGAGGGGAGGAGGGAGAGGGGGGCGGGAGGAGAGGGAGGAGAGGGGGAGGGGGGAGGGAGGGGGAGGGAGGGAGGAGGGGGCTGGGAGGAGAGGGGAGGAGAGGGAGGGGGGAGGGTAGGGGAGAGCTGTGTTTGAGGGAGTAGAGGGGGAGGGAGGAGAGGAGAGGGTGAGGGAGGAGAGGGGAGGGAGGAGGGAGGGAGGAGGGAGGAGCTGGGGAGGAGGGGGGAGGAGAGGGAGGAGAGGGGGAGGAGAATGAGAGACTAAGATTCACAGTGATTCAGGAGGACACAGTGTGTGTGTGTGTGTGTGTATCTGTGTACTTACGTTAGTTTCAGTCTCTTGTTGTGTCCTGGCATCACAGGAACATAGAGCATCTTCACTCCATGGACAACCATGGTAGGTTCTATCCCATAATTCACCTGTAATACCACACAGTCAACACCATGGTAGGATCTATCCCATAATACAACACAGTCAACACCATGGTAGGCTCTATCCCATAATACAGTCAACACCATGGTAGGATCTATCCCATAATACAGTCAACACCATGGTAGGATCTATCCCATAATACAACACAGTCAACACCATGGTAGGCTCTATCCCATAATACAACACAGTCAACACCATGGTAGGATCTATCCCATAATACAACACAGTCAACACCATGGTAGGATCTATCCCATAATACATCACAGTCAACACCATGGTAGGCTCTATCCCATAATTCACCTGTAATACAACACAGTCAACACCATGGTAGGATCCATCCCTGTTCACAGTCAACACCATGGTAGGCTCTAGGGTTTCCCATACAGACACAGTCAACACCATGGTAGGCTCTATCCCATAATACACACAGTCAACACCATGGTAGGATCTATCCCATAATACCACACAGTCAACACCATGGTAGGATCTATCCATAATTCACCTGTAATACAACACAGTCAACACCATGGTAGGATCTATCCCATAATACAACACAGACAACACCATGGTAGGATCTATCCCATAATACCACACAGTCAACACCATGGTAGGCTCTATCCCATAATACAACACAGTCAACACCATGGTAGGATCTATCCCATAATACCACACAGTCAACACCATGGTAGGATCTATCCCATAATACAACACAGACAACACCATGGTAGGATCTATCCCATAATTCACCTGTAATTACAACACAGTCAACACCATGGTAGGATCTATCCCATAATTCACCTGTAATACAACACAGTCAACACCATGGTAGGATCTATCCCATAATACAACACAGTCAACACCATGGTAGGATCTATCCCATAATACAACACAGACAACACCATGGTAGGATCTATCCCATAATACAACACAGTCAACACCATGGTAGGATCTATCCCATAATACAACACAGTCAACACCATGGTAGGATCTATCCCATAATACAACACAGACAACACCATGGTAGGATCTATCCCATAATACAACACAGTCAACACCATGGTAGGATCTATCCCATAATACAACACAGTCAACACCATGGTAGGATCTATCCCATAATACAACACAGACAACACCATGGTAGGATCTATCCCATAATTCACCTGTAATACAACACAGTCAACACCATGGTAGGTATCTATCCCATAATACAACACAGTCAACACCATGGTAGGATCTATCCCATAATACAACACAGTCAACACCATGGTAGGATCTATCCCATAATTCACCTGTAATACAACACAGTCAACACCATGGTAGGATCTATCCCATAATACAACACAGTCAACACCATGGTAGGATCTATCCCATAATACAACACAGTCAACACCATGGTAGGATCTATATCACCTAATACAACACAGTCAACACCATGGTAGGATCTATCCCATAATACACAGTCAACACCATGGTAGGATCTATCCCATAATACACAGTCAACACCATGGTAGGATCTATCCCATAATACCACACAGTCAACACCATGGTAGGATCTATCCCATAATACAACACAGTCAACACCATGGTAGGCTCTATCCCATAATACACACAGTCAACACCATGGTAGGATCTATCCCATAATACAACACAGTCAACACCATGGTAGGATCTATCCCATAATACAACACAGTCAACACCATGGTAGGATCTATCCCATAATACACAGTCAACACCATGGTAGGATCTATCCCATAATACACAGTCAACACCATGGTAGGATCTATCCCATAATACACAGTCAACACCATGGTAGGATCTATCCCATAATACACAGTCAACACCATGGTAGGATCTATCCCATAATACACAGTCAACACCATGGTAGGATCTATCCCATAATACAACACAGTCAACACCATGGTAGGATCTATCCCATAATACAACACAGTCAACACCATGGTAGGATCTATCCCATAATTCAGGCTCTATTCTATACTTAATTAATATAGTAATGAACGTGTCTCACTGTGTTGATGAAGTCAGAGAGAGGATTAATATAGTAATGAATTTGTCTCACCAGCACTGCGTTGATGAAGTCCGAGAGGGAGAAGTGTTGGTGACCCCACACAGTCCAGCGGTCCCAGATTGAGAAAGAGATGTCTTCCCTGAGGAGAACACACAGACAGGACTCAGTGACGGAAACAGAGGGAGACAGAACAGGGGATAGAGAGAGAAAGACAGAGACACAGAGAGAGAGACAGACAGAGAGAGACACAGAGAGAGGGGGAGAGAGAGAGACACAGAGAGAGGGAGAGAGAGAGAGACAGACAGAGAGAGAGAAAGAGACACAGAGAGAGAGGGAGAGAGAGAGACAAGAGGGACAGAGAGAGAGAGACAAGAGGGACAGAGAGAGAGAGACAAGAGGGACAGAGAGAGAGAGACAAGAGGGACAGAGAGAGAGAGACAAAGAGGGACAAGAGGGACAGAGAGAGAGACAAGAGGGACAGAGAGAGAGAGACAAGAGGGACAGAGAGAGAGAGACAAGAGGGACAGAGAGAGAGAGACAAGAGGGACAGAGAGAGAGAGACAAGAGGGACAGAGAGAGAGAGACAAGAGGGACAGAGAGAGAGAGACAAGAGGGACAGAGAGAGAGAGACAAGAGAGACAGAGAGAGAGAGAGAGAGACCACACAGCTCAGAGGTCCCAAATAGAGAAAGAGATGTATTTTCTGTCTGTACGTGTGTATGTACAGGTGTGTGTGTGTGTTTGTGTACAGGTGTGTGTGTGTGTACAGGAGTGTGTGTGTACAGGTGTGTGTGTACAGGTGTGTGTGTGTACAGGTGTGTGTGTGTGTGTGTACAGGTGTGTGTCTGTGTACAGGTGTGTGTCTGTGTACAGGTGTGTGTCTGTGTACAGGTGTCTGTGTACAGGTGTCTGTGTGTACAGGTGTGTGTGTGTACAGGTGTGTGTGTGTGTACAGGTGTGTGTGTACAGGTGTGTCTCTCCTACCTGATCTGTGTTCTCTTGACAGGTGCAGCCTCGGTGAGGACCATGACAGGAATGGCCAGGTTGAAGAAACAGTTGTTGAACGACTCAAACCCGTATCCTCCCACCACCTTCACCAGCTCCAACGACACCTGGGGACCACAGCACAACCACTCACTGACGACTCAAACCAATATCCTCCCACCACCTTCACCAGCTCCAACGACACCTGGGGACCACAGCACAACCACTCACTGACGACTCAAACCAATATCCTCCCACCACCTTCACCAGCTCCAACGACACCTGGGGACCACAGCACAACCACTCACTGACGACTCAAACCAATATCCTCCCACCACCTTCACCAGCTCCAACGACACCTGGGGACCACAGCACAACCACTCACTGACGACTCAAACCAATATCCTCCCACCACCTTCACCAGCTCCAACGACACCTGGGGACCACAGCACAACCACTCACTGACGACTCAAACCAATATCCTCCCACCACCTTCACCAGCTCCAACGACACCTGGGGACCACAGCACAACCACTCACTGACGACTCAAACCAATATCCTCCCACCACCTTCACCAGCTCCAACGACACCTGGGGACCACAGCACAACCACTCACTGACGACTCAAACCAATATCCTCCCACCACCTTCACCAGCTCCAACGACACCTGGGGACCACAGCACATCCTCCCACCACTCACTGACCACAGCACAACCACTCAAACCAATATCCTCCCACCACCTTCACCAGCTCCAACGACACCTGGGGACCACAGCACAACCACTCACTGACGACTCAAACCAATATCCTCCCACCACCTTCACCAGCTCCAACGACACCTGGGGACCACAGCACAACCACTCACTGACGACTCAAACCAATATCCTCCCACCACCTTCACCAGCTCCAACGACACCTGGGGACCACAGCACAACCACTCACTGACGACTCAAACCAATATCCTCCCACCACCTTCACCAGCTCCAACGACACCTGGGGACCACAGCACAACCACTCACTGACGACTCAAACCAATATCCTCCCACCACCTTCACCAGCTCCAACGACACCTGGGGACCACAGCACAACCACTCACTGACTCAAACCAATATCCCCCCACCACCTTCCCAGCTCCAACGACACCTGGGCACAACCACTCACTGACGCCAGCACAACCACGACCCACCACCACCCGACTCCCCAGATCCTCCGACCACCTCCCCAGATGACTGGGGACCCAGCACAACCACTCACCCCCCAAAGATGACTCCCAGACGACACCTGGGGACCCAGACAACCACTCACCCCCCAGACACCCTCCAGACGACCCCCCAGATGACTCCCAGACAACCCCCCAGATGACTCCCAGACTCCCAGACAACCCCCCAGATGACTCCCAGACGACCCCCAGATGACTCCCAGACAACCCCCAGATGACTCCCAGACACCCCCAGATGACTCACTTCAACAGCGCTGAATTCATTGGTACGTTCTATTTACCCCCAGACGACTCCCAGACAACCCCCAGACGACTCCCAGACAACCCCCCCCAGATGACCCCAGATGACTCCCCCAGATGACTCCCAGACACCCCCCAGATGACCCCCCAGATGACTCCCAGACACTCCCAGACCCCCAGACGACTCCCAGACAACCCCCAGATGACTCCCAGACAACCCCCCCAGATGACTCCCAGACAACCCCCAGATGACTCCCAGACAACCCCCAGAGACTCCCAGACCCCCAGATGACCACCTGATTCAGTCATTTACTACCATCTAAAACCATTTCCTACCAGTCTGATAAGATACAGAACTAGAGAACTCACCTGATTCAGTCATTTACTACCAGTACTGATAAGATCCTGCTCACCTGATTCAGTCATTTACTACCAGTCTGATAAGATACAGAACTAGAGAACTAGAGAGTACTCCTGCTCACCTGATTCAGTCATTTCTACCATCTAAAACC
>NW_024608567.1:52500-57500 GCF_018296145.1 Oncorhynchus tshawytscha
TATGGTGAGGTCCCTGGTTATAATGTGGTATGGTGAGGTCCCTGTTATAATGTTATAATGTGGTATGGTGAGGTCCCTGGTGATAATGTGGTATGGTGAGGTCCCTGGTTATAATGTGGTATGGTGAGGTCCCTGGTGATAATGTGGTATGGTGAGGTCCCTGGTTATAATGTGGTATGGTGAGGTCCCTGGTGATAATGTGGTATGGTGAGGTCCCTGGTGATAATGTGGTATGGTGAGGTCCCTGGTTATAATGTGGTATGGTGAGGTCCTGGTTATAATGTGGTATGGTGAGGTCCCTGGTGATAATGTGGTATGGTGAGGTCCCTGGTTATAATGTGGTATGGTGAGGTCCCTGGTGATAATGTGGTATGGTGAGGTCCCTGGTGATAATGTGGTATGGTGAGGTCCCTGGTAATACATTACATATCGTATGGTGATAATATGGTATGGTGGTAATATGGTATGGTGGTAATATGGTATGGTGATAATATGGTATGGTGGTAATATGGTATGGTGATAATATGGTATGGTGATAATATGGTATGGTGATAATATGGTATGGTGGTAATATGGTATGGTGGTAATATGGTATGGTGGTAATATGGTATGGTGGTAATATGGTATGGTGATAATATGGTATGGTGGTAATATGGTATGGTGATAATATGGTATGGTGATAATATGGTATGGTGTAATATGGGTCAGTATGGTGATAATATGGTATGGTGATAATATGGTATGGTGGTAATATGGTATGGTGGTAATATGGTATGGTGATAATATGGTATGGTGGTAATATGGTATGGTGGTAATATGGTATGGTGGTAATATGGTATGGTGGTAATATGGTATGGTGATAATATGGTATGGTGGTAATATGGTATGGTGTAATATGGTATGGTGGTAATATGGTATGGTGGTAATATGGTATGGTGATAATATATGGGTATGGTGGTAATATGGTATGGTGGTGGTAATATGGTATGGTGATAATATAGTATGGTGGTAATATGGTATGGTGTAATATGGTATGGTGATATGGTATGGTGATAATATGGTATGGTGATAATATGGTATGGTGTAATATGGTATGGTGATAATATGGTATGGTGATAATATGGTATGGTGGTAATATGGTATGGTGATAATATGGTATGGTGGTAATATGGTATGGTGATGATATGGTATGGTGATGGTATGGTGGTAATATGGTATGGTGATAATATGGTATGGTGATAATATGGTATGGTGATAATATGGTATGGTGATAATATGGTATGGTGGTAATATGGTATGGTGATAATATGGTATGGTGATAATATGGTATGGTGATAATATGGTATGGTGGTAATATGGTATGGTGATAATATGGTATGGTGATAATATGGTATGGTGATAATATGGTATGGTGATAATATGGTATGGTGGTAATATGGTATGGTGGTAATATGGTATGGTGATAATATGGTATGGTGGTAATATGGTATGGTGATAATATGGTATGGTGGTAATATGGTATGGTGGTAATATGGTATGGTGATAATATGGTATGGTGGTAATATGGTATGGGGGTAATATGGTATGGTGATAATATGGTATGGCATGGTGATAATATAGTATGGTGGTAATATGGTATGGTGATAATATGGTATGGTGATAATATGGTATGGTGGTAATATGGTATGGTGGTAATATGGTATGGTGATAATATGGTATGGTGGTAATATGGTATGGTGGTAATATGGTATGGTGATAATATGGTATGGTGATAATATGGTATGGTGGTAATATGGTATGGTGATAATATGGTATGGTGGTAATATGGTATGGTGGTAATGGTATGGTGGTAATATGGTATGGGTAATATGGATAATATGGTATGGTGATAATATGGTATGGTGATAATATGGTATGGTGATAATATGGTATGGTGAGGTCTCTCAGTATGGTATGGTGATAATATGGTATGGTGATAATATGGTATGGTGATAATATGGTATGGTGATAATATGGTATGGTGATAATATGGTATGGTGATAATATGGTATGGTGATAATATGGTATGGTGATAATATGGTATGGTGATAATATGGTATGGTGATAATATGGTATGGTGATAATATGGTATGGTGGTAATATGGTATGGTGATAATATGGTATGGTGATAATATGGTATGGTGGTAATATGGTATGGTGATAATATGGTATGGTGATAATATGGTATGGTGATAATATGGTATGGTGATAATATGGTATGGTGATAATGTGGTATGGTGATAATGTGGTATGGTATGGTCTCTGGTAATACCCAGCTCTACTAGTAACTGATTCCTACTCGATATATATAGGGATATAGAGATATAGAGAGAATGTATGTATGTATGTGTGTGTGTGTGTGTGTGTACCTTCTCTGAGTAGGGGATGTTGTAGATTTCAGCATAAAGCCGAGCTGCGCTCACGACAAAACTGAAGTGCCTGATGGGAAACACAGAGGGAAATGAGAGTTAGAAATAACTAAAAGAAGGGGGGGAAAATGGGAGGTCACTAACAGGTCAGGGGTCACCAACAGGTCAATCTAGTGAGAGAGAGGTAGAGCAGGGGTCACCAACAGGTCAGGGGTCACCAACAGGTCAATCTAGAGAGGGAGAGGTAGAGCAGGGGTCACCAACAGGTCAGGGGTCACCAACAGGTCAATCTAGAGAGGGCTGTAGAGCAGGGGTCACCAACAGGTCAATCTAGAGAGAGGTGTAGATCAGGGGTCACCAACAGGTCAATCTAGAGAGAGGTGTAGAGCATGGGTCACCAACAGGTCAGGGGTCACCAACAGGTCAATCTAGAGAGAAAGGTAGAGCAGGGGTCACCAACAGGTCAGGGGTCACCAACAGGTCAGGGGTCACCAACAGGTCAATCTAGAGAGAAAGGTAGAGCAGGGGTCACCAACAGGTCAGGGGTCACCAACAGGTCAATCTAGAGAGAGGTGTAGAGCATGGGTCACCAACAGGTCAATCTAGAGAGAGGTGTAGAGCAGGGGTCACCAACAGGTCAATCTAGAGAGGGCTGTAGAGCAGGGGTCACCAACAGGTCAATCAAAAGAGAGGTGTAGATCAGGGGTCACCAACAGGTCAATCTAGAGAGGGCTGTAGATCAGGGGTCACCAACAGGTCAATCTAGAGAGAGGTGTAGATCAGGGGTCACCAACAGGTCAATCTAGAGAGAGAGGTAGAGCAGGGGTCACCAACAGGTCAGGGGTCACCAACAGGTCAATCTAGAGAGAGGTGTAGATCAGGGGTCACCAACAGGTCAATCTAGAGAGAGGTGTAGATCAGGGGTCACCAACAGGTCAATCTAGAGAGAGGTGTAGATCAGGGGTCACCAACAGGTCAATCTAGAGAGAGGTGTAGATCAGGGGTCACCAACAGGTCAATCTAGAGAGAGGTGTAGATCAGGGGTCACCAACAGGTCAATCTAGAGAGAATTTAAAACTGATGCTTCAGATGAATTACAGATGAATTACATGTTCACTCATTAGATGGTTCTCGGGGCGGCAGGTAGTCTAGTGGTTAGAGCGTTGGACCAGTAACCGAAAGGTTGTTGGAACGAATCCCAGAGCTGACATGATAAAAATCATAGCTAGCAGTATAGCTAGCAGTATAGCTAGCAGTATAGCTAGCAGATAGCTAGCAGTATAGCTAGCAGTATAGCAGTATAGCTAGCATAGCTAGCAGTATAGCTAGCAGTATAGCTAGCAGTATAGCTAGCAGTATAGCTAGCAGTATAGCTAGGATAGCTAGCAGTATAGCTAGGATATAGCAGTATAGCTAGGATAGCTAGCAGTATAGCTAGCAGTATAGCTAGGATAGCTAGCAGTATAGCTAGCAGTATAGCTAGCAGGATAGCTAGCAGTATAGCTAGGATAGCTAGCAGTATAGCTAGGATAGCTAGCAGTATAGCTAGGATAGCTAGCAGTATAGCTAGCAGTATAGCTAGGATAGCTAGCAGCATAGCTAGCAGCATAGCTAGCATAGCTAGCAGTATTGCTAGTATAGCTAGCAGTATAGCTAGTAGCATTGCTAGCAGTATAGCTAGTAGCATAGATAGCAGTATAACTAGTATAGCTAGCAGTATAGCTAGAATAATTAGTATAGCTAGCATCATAGCTAGTATAGCTAGCAGCATAGCTAGTATAGCTAGAATAATTAGTATAGCTAGCATCATAGCTAGTATAGCTAGAATAATTAGTATAGCTAGCATCATAGCTAGTATAGCTAGCAGCATAGCTAGTATAGCTAGAATAATTAGTATAGCTAGCATCATAGCTAGTATAGCTAGCAGTATAGCTAGTATCGTTGGTCTACTCACAGTGAGTCCTTCAGGTCAAACTCTATGGGAGACGGGGGTCGTTTAGGTGACTGCCAGAATAAACCTGCAGAACAAGGACAGAGATGAGAAGACAGGACAATATCATGGCAACAGGTTATCTGTAAAGGTGCTAAAAGCTCTTTGTTTTGGATTGACGGCAACAGGTTATCTATAAAGGTGCTAAAAGCTCTTTGTTTTGGATTGACGGCAACAGGTTATCTATAAAGGTGCTAAAAGCTCTTTGTTTTGGATTGACGGCAACAGGTTATCTGTAAAGGTGCTAAAAGCTCTTTGTTTTGGTTATCTGTTGACGGCAACAGGTTATCTGTAGACATAAAGATGCTAAAACATCAACAGAGAGAGAGAGATACTCACTGCCGTCTTTTAACCGAGTGTCCAGGGGAAAGGAGTGTAACAGCTGAAGAGCCTACATGAGAACACACACACACACACACACACACACACACACACACACACACGGAAACAAGGTTATGGTGTGTGTGTGTTTGTCTCTCTGTGTGTCTGCTGTCAGTGTGTGTGTGTGTGTGTGTGTGTGTGTGTGTGTGTGTCTGCTGTCAGTGTGTGTGTGTGTGGGGGGGCAGTAACGTTACCTTTCTCTTGAAGTACTTGTCGAATTT
>NW_024608568.1:0-67925 GCF_018296145.1 Oncorhynchus tshawytscha
TTTAGCTTTACGAGTGTTTCAACGATGTATCTTTCCTACAACTGCCGAAAATGTAACATGAGTTTCCCAAAACACCACGCAGAGAGAGTATGTATGCTAAGTGCGTCGATACTGATCGGATCGAATCAGCTTTCTCCATTCAAATTCTACCTTAACATTATAACTATTTCACAATACTGACAACGGATCAGCTGCTAGACAAATATGACCACATATGGTTGCAGTTATTGGGGAGGCTTATTCTAATGCTTACCCCCCTCCTCCCCCTCCCCCCTCCCTCCCCGTGCACTGAATCACCGCTCTGGCAAGTGATTGCGCACGTTAGGCTACACATCATGAAATATATTGAGACAAATTACAGAGACTAGTCTACAAGTAGCAAAATAAAACTCAATTGTTTGTATCAATTGCAAAGACATTGTCAACTTTGTATTTGTAGTCAACTTTGTTCTGAAGTTATCGGAGGTTACAGAGACACGGATAAACGTCTGTGATTCTGTGTTTAGCAGAGATCTTATTGTGTTGGCCAATAAAGTGACGCGAGAGGGCAAATAAGCATCTAACTACGCACTTAGCTGTTCTATGCGTAGTTCCGAGGCAGTCGGTAAATAACGAACGTTTTCAAGTTACCTTGGTTTTGGAAAACAGTTCGGGGATTTTGATTTAACGATGCTCCTAGGAAGGTTATAGCGAGGAACTTTGCCTGAATATGGTTTTGGGAAACCGGGCCCTACCCTCTTTGAAAATAACGTAAATGTTATCCTAGTTGATTTGATATAGACCTACCCTCTTTGAAAATAACAAATGTTATCCTAGTTGATTTGATAAAGGCCTACCCTCTTTGAAAATACCCTATACGTTATCCTAGTTGATTTGGAGTAATATTGTTCAGTATTATATTCATGTTACAATATCTTCAGTTCCAGCTGGTTTGGCTCTAGAGGTCGGTGTTGAGGTTGTCGTGAAGATCATTACAGCCAATCACAGTGGTCTACTACACAGAACATACAATCTCAGTTACAACAAGATAATCATTTCCCCTTCTATTTGGTCAGTTTTCGTTTCAGGAAAACAAAGTGTTTGCAGTACGGGATAACGTTGTGCTTATTGTGACTCTCAGGGAAATCACAATGTACACTTTTCAGTCAAGGATCAAGGTAAGATTGGCAGATGTTACCTTTGTCTGAGACACTCTCATAGTTGTTGTCATACGTGTTAGCCTACTTTAACTTGGTAACCCTCATTTATGTGCTTTCTGCCGAGCGCGGGTAAAATTAGTCGACCTATTTGTGCTTTGCCGATATAACTTGTCAGCTGTTCGGTGATACTTGTTGTGGTCTTCCACGTGTTGATAATCTTTCGTGCTAAGGGCTAGTTAGATACGTTGTCAAACTAACGTTCATACGAGCTATCTGTACTGTAAAGAACATGTAGGCCTAGGATTGTACATTCAACATTGTTAAAAAGTTATCCAACAGGCCAGTCTATTCAACTAGTTATATGGTTTATACTATTACGTTTACCTATTCAAATTATAATTGACATAAAGCTGACTTTTAAAAAAGACAAGTGTCCTACATGCTTTATTTTTGTAGAATACAGACAATCACATATAAATAACAGACACTGGGATGTAGAATACAGACAATGACAAGTAAATAACAGACACTGGGATGTAGAATACAGACAATGACAAGTAAATAACAGACACGGATGTAGAATACAGACAATGACAAATAAATAACAGACACTGGGATGTAGAATACAGACAATGACAAGTAAATAACAGACACGGATGTAGAATACAGACAATCACATATAAATAACAGACACGGATGTAGAATACAGACAATGACAAGTAAATAACAGACACGGATGTAGAATACAGACAATCACATATAAATAACAGACACGGATGTAGAATACAGACAATCACATATAAATAACAGACACTGGGCTGAATTTGTACACAATGCAATAATATTGTTTGATGATTGTGTCTGTGTGGTTCTAGTGATGATGATGATTGTGTCTGTGTGGTTCTAGTGATGATGATGGTGTCTGTGTGGTTCTAGTGATGATGATGATTGTGTCTGTGTGGTTCTAGTGATGATGATGATTGTGTCTGTGTGGTTCTACTGATGATGATTTGTGTCTGTGTGGTTCTAGTGATGATGATGATTTGTGTCTGTGTGGTTCTAGTGATGATGATGATTGGGTCTGTGTGGTTCTAGTGATGATGATGATTGTGTCTGTGTGGTTCTAGTGATGATGATGATTGTGTCTGTGTGGTTCTAGTGATGATGATGATTGGGTCTGTGTGGTTCTAGTGATGATGATGATTGGGTCTGTGTGGTTCTAGTGATGATGATGATTGGGTCTGTGTGGTTCTAGTGATGATGATGATTGGGTCTGTGTGGTTCTAGTGATGATGATGATTGGGTCTGTGTGGTTCTAGTGATGATGATGATTGGGTCTGTGTGGTTCTAGTGATGATGATGATTGGGTCTGTGTGGTTCTAGTGATGATGATGATTGTGTCTGTGTGGTTCTAGTGATGATGATGATTGGGTCTGTGTGGTTCTAGTGATGATGATGATTGGGTCTGTGTGGTTCTAGTGATGATGATGATTGGGTCTGTGTGGTTCTAGTGATGATGATGATTGTGTCTGTGTGGTTCTACTGATGATGATTTGTGTCTGTGTGGTTCTAGTGATGATGATGATTTGTGTCTGTGTGGTTCTAGTGATGATGATGATTGGGTCTGTGTGGTTCTAGTGATGATGATGATTGGGTCTGTGTGGTTCTAGTGATGATGATGATTGTGTCTGTGTGGTTCTAGTGATGATGATGATTGGGTCTGTGTGGTTCTAGTGATGATGATGATTGGGTCTGTGTGGTTCTAGTGATGATGATGATTGGGTCTGTGTGGTTCTAGTGATGATGATGATTGGGTCTGTGTGGTTCTAGTGATGATGATGATTGGGTCTGTGTGGTTCTAGTGATGATGATTGTGTCTGTGTGGTTCTAGTGATGATGATGATTGGGTCTGTGGTTCTAGTGATGATGATGATTGGGTCTGTGTGGTTCTAGTGATGATGATGATTGGGTCTGTGTGGTTCTAGTGATGATGATGATTGGGTCTGTGTGGTTCTAGGGATGATGATGATTGGGTCTGTGTGGTTCTAGGGATGATGATGATTGGGTCTGTGTGGTTCTAGGGATGATGATGACTGGGTCTGTGTGGTTCTAGTGATGATGACTGGGTCTGTGTGGTTCTACTGATGATGATTTGTGTCTGTGTGGTTCTAGTGATGATGATGATTTGTGTCTGTGTGGTTCTAGTGATGATGATGATTGGGTCTGTGTGGTTCTAGTGATGATGATTGGGTCTGTGTGGTTCTAGTGATGATGATGACTGGGTCTGTGTGGTTCTAGTGATGATGATGACTGGGTCTGTGTGGTTCTAGTGATGATGATGACTGGGTCTGTGTGGTTCTAGTGATGATGATGACTGGGTCTGTGTGGTTCTAGTGATGAAGATGATTGGGTCTGTGTGGTTCTAGTGATGATGATGATTGGGTCTGTGTGGTTCTAGTGATGATGATTGGGTCTGTGTGGTTCTAGTGATGATGACTGGGTCTGTGGTTCTAGTGATGATGACGATTGGGTCTGTGGTTCTAGTGATGATGATGATTGGGTCTTTGTGGTTCTAGTGATGATGATGATGATGATGATGGTGATTGTGTCTGTGTGGTTCTAGTGATGGTCAGCAGTGGTCATCAGAGGATCAGGAAGCTCATAGCCAGATGGGCAACAGAACTGTTGGTCAACGTGTCCTGTGATAGTATGTCCCTGACAACAGATCTGTTGGTCAACATGTCCTGTGATAGTATGTCCCTGACAACAGAGCTGTTGGTCAACGTGTCCTGTGATAGTATGTCCCTGACAACAGAGCTGTTGGTCAACGTGTCCTGTGATAGTATGTCCCTGTCAGCAGAGCTGTTGGTCAACGTGTCCTGTGATAGTATGTCCCTGACAACAGAGCTGTTGGTCAACGTGTCCTGTGATAGTATGTCCCTGTCAGCAGAGCTGTTGGTCAACGTGTCCTGTGATAGTATGTCCCTGACAACAGAGCTGTTGGTCAACGTGTCCTGTGATAGTATGTCTCTGACAACAGAGCTGTTGGTCAACGTGTCCTGTGATAGTATGTCCCTGACAACAGAGCTGTTGGTCAACATGTCCTGTGATAGTATGTCCCTGACAACAGAGCTGTTGGTCAACATGTCCTGTGATAGTATGTCCCTGACAACAGAGCTGTTGGTCAACATGTCCTGTGATAGTATGTCCCTGACAGCAGAGGAGGTGAAACATCTGTTTACCAGGTCTATAGGTAGGTAGTTTGGTCCTGTACTGTTGATGCTGTAGACAACTCGTCTATCCCTTAGTCTGCTCTGGTCCTGTACTGTTGATGCTGTAGACAACTCGTCTATCCCTTAGTCTGGTCTGGTCCTGTACTGTTGATGCTGTAGACAACTCGTCTATCCCTTAGTCTGGTCTGGTCCTATACTGTTGATGCTGTAGACAACTCGTCTATCCCTTAGTCTGGTCTGGTCCTATACGGTTGATGCTGTAGACAACTCGTCTATCCCTTAGTCTGGTCTGGTCCTATACTGTTGATGCTGTAGACAACTCGTCTATCCCTTAGTCTGGTCTGGTCCTATACTGTTGATGTTGTAGACAACTCGTCTATCCCTTAGTCTGGTCTGGTCCTATACTGTTGATGCTGTAGACAACTCGTCTATCCCTTAGTCTGCTCTGGTCCTATACTGTTGATGCTGTAGACAACTCGTCTATCCCTTAGTCTGGTCTGGTCCTATACTGTTGATGCTGTAGACAACTCGTCTATCCCTTAGTCTGGTCTGGTCCTATACTGTTGATGCTGAGAGAATGCCAAGAGTGTGCAAAGCTGTCATCAAGGCAAAGGGTGGCTACTTTGAAATTCCAAGATGGAGGAAAATCTGTCCTGAAGGACCTCATGGATCCTGAGACAAATTTGTTCTGCATGAGGAAAGATGCCTACGTACAAAGATTCAAATCTCTAGGTCTAACAGGGCAGCGGATATCAGGAGGTAAGTGAAAGTGCTTATAACAGCGCCACCTACAGGTCAATCGGTGCCATTCTTTTAGACCCACTTACTCATGGCTTCTAATTTCTGTGTCCCAAATTTAAAAAACAGTTACCAATCTATGCTTGAGTTATTTGACTATGTCAAGAAAATAACAATTAATTAAGAGAATAACAATATGTTTCACAGCCTCTCTGTCGACCTCTAATAACACCTGGTGTCTCTGTCAACCTCTAATAACACCTGGTGTCTCTGGCCATCTCTAATAACACCTGGTGTCTCTGGCAACCTCTAATAACACCTGGTGTCTCTGGCCATCTCTAATAACACCTGGTGTCTCTGGCAACCTCTAATAACACCTGGTGTCTCTGTCAACCTCTAATAACACCTGGTGTCTCTGGCCATCTCTAATAACACCTGGTGTCTCTGGCCATCTCTAATAACACCTGGTGTCTCTGTCAACCTCTAATAACACCTGGTGTCTCTGTCAACCTCTAATAACACCTGGTGTCTCTGGCCATCTCTAATAACACCTGGTGTCTCTGGCAACCTCTAATAACACCTGGTGTCTCTGTCAACCTCTAATAACACCTGGTGTCTCTGGCCATCTCTAATAACACCTGGTGTCTCTGGCCATCTCTAATAACACCTGGTGTCTCTGGCAACCTCTAATAACACCTGGTGTCTCTGTCAACCTCTAATAACACCTGGTGTCTCTGGCCATCTCTAATAACACCTGGTGTCTCTGGCAACCTCTAATAACACCTGGTGTCTCTGGCAACCTCTAATAACACCTGGTGTCTCTGTCAACCTCTAATAACACCTGGTGTCTCTGTCAACCTCTAATAACACCTGGTGTCTCTGGCCATCTCTAATAACACCTGGTGTCTCTGTCAACCTCTAATAACACCTGGTGTCTCTGTCAACCTCTAATAACACCTGGTGTCTCTGTCAACCTCTAATAACACCTGGTGTCTCTGTCAACTTCTAATAACACCTGGTGTCTCTGTCAACCTCTAATAACACCTGGTGTCTCTGTCAACCTCTAATAATACCTGGTGTCTCTGTCAACCTCTAATAACACCTGGTGTCTCTGTCAACCTCTAATAACACCTGGTGTCTCTGTCAACCTCTAATAACACCTGGTGTCTCTGTCAACCTCTAATAACACCTGGTGTCTCTGTCAACCTCTAATAACACCTGGTGTCTCTGTCAACCTCTAATAACACCTGGTGTCTCTGTCAACCTCTAATAACACCTGGTGTCTCTGTCCACCTCTAATAACACCTGGTGTCTCTGTCAACCTCTAATAACACCTGGTGTCTCTGGCAACCTCTAATAACACCTGGTGTCTCTGGCAACCTCTAATAACACCTGGTGTCTCTGGCAACCTCTAATAACACCTGGTGTCTCTGGCAACCTCTAATAACACCTGGTGTCTCTGGCAACCTCTAATAACACCTGGTGTCTCTGGCAACCTCTAATAACACCTGGTGTCTCTGGCAACCTCTAATAACACCTGGTGTCTCTGTCGACCTCTAATAACACCTGGTGTCTCTGTCGACCTCTAATAACACCTGGTGTCTCTGGCGACCTCTAATAACACCTGGTGTCTCTGTCAACCTCTAATAACACCTGGTGTCTCTGTCAACTTCTAATAACACCTGGTGTCTCTGGCAACCTCTAATAACACCTGGTGTCTCTGGCCATCTCTAATAACACCTGGTGTCTCTGTCGACCTCTAATAACACCTGGTGTCTCTGTCAACCTCTGATAACACCTGGTGTCTCTGTCAACCTCTAATAACACCTGGTGTCTCTGGCAACCTCTGATAACACCTGGTGTCTCTGTCAACCTCTAATAACACCTGGTGTCTCTGTCAACTTCTAATAACACCTGGTGTCTCTGTCAACCTCTAATAACACCTGGTGTCTCTGTCAACTTCTAATAACACCTGGTGTCTCTGGCAACCTCTGATAACACCTGGTGTCTCTGTCAACCTCTAATAACACCTGGTGTCTCTGTCAACTTCTAATAACACCTGGTGTCTCTGTCAACCTCTAATAACACCTGGTGTCTCTGTCAACTTCAAATAACACCTGGTGTCTCTGTCAACCTCTAATAACACCTGGTGTCTCTGTCAACCTCTAATAACACCTGGTGTCTCTGTCAACCTCTAATAACACCTGGTGTCTCTGTCAACCTCTAATAATACCTGGTGTCTCTGTCAACCTCTAATAACACCTGGTGTCTCTGGCAACCCTCTAACACCTGGTGTCTCTGTCAACCTTCTAATAACACCTGGTGTCTCTGGCAACCTCTAATAACACCTGGTGTCTCTGGCCATCTCTAATAACACCTGGTGTCTCTGTCGACCTCTAATAACACCTGGTGTCTCTGTCAACCTCTGATAACACCTGGTGTCTCTGTCAACCTCTAATAACACCTGGTGTCTCTGGCCAATCTCTAATAACACCTGGTGTCTCTGTCGACCTCTCATAACACCTGGTGTCTCTGTCAACCTCTGATAACACCTGGTGTCTCTGTCAACCTCTAATAACACCTGGTGTCTCTGGCAACCTCTAACACCTGGTGTCTCTGGCAACCTCTGATAACACCTGGTGTCTCTGTCAACCTCTGATAACACCTGGTGTCTCTGTCAACTTCTAATAACACCTGGTGTCTCTGTCAACCTCCAATAACACCTGGTGTCTCTGTCAACTCTAATAACACCTGGTGTCTCTGTCAACCTCTAATAACACCTGGTGTCTCTGTCAACCTCTAACACCTGGTGTCTCTGTCAACCTCTAATAACACCTGGTGTCTCTGTCAACCTCTAACACCTGGTGTCTCTGTCAACCTCTAATAACACCTGGTGTCTCTGGCAACCTCTAATAACACCTGGTGTCTCTGTCAACCTCTAATAACACCTGGTGTCTCTGTCAACTTCTAATAACACCTGGTGTCTCTGGCAACCTCTAATAACACCTGTGTCTCTGGCATCCCAATAACACCTGGTGTCTCTGTCGACCTCTAATAACACCTGGTGTCTCTGTCGACCTCTAATAACACCTGGTGTCTCTAGCAACCTCTAATAACACCTGGTGTCTCTAGCAACCTCTAATAACACCTGGTGTCTCTAGCAACCTCTAATAACACCTGGTGTCTCTGTCAACCTCTGATAACACCTGGTGTCTCTGTCAACCTCTGATAACACCTGGTGTCTCTGTCAACCTCTAATACCCCTGATGTCTCTGTCAACCTCTAATAACACCTGGTGTCTCTGTCAACCTCTAATAACACCTGGTGTCTCTGGCCATCTCTAATAACACCTGGTGTCTCTGTCAACCTCTAATAACACCTGGTGTCTCTGGCCATCTCTAATAACACCTGGTGTCTCTGTCAACCTCTAATAACACCTGGTGTCTCTGGCAGCCTCTAATAACACCTGGTGTCTCTGGCAACCTCTAATAACACCTGGTGTCTCTGGCAACCTCTAATAACACCTGGTGTCTCTGGCAACCTCTAATAACACCTGGTGTCTCTGGCAACCTCTAATAACACCTGGTGTCTCTGGCAACCTCTAATAACACCTGGTGTCTCTGTCGACCTCTAATAACACCTGGTGTCTCTGTCAACCTCTAATAACACCTGGTGTCTCTGACCTCTAATAACACCTGGTGTCTCTGTCAACTTCTAATAACACCTGGTGTCTCTGGCAACCTCTAATAACACCTGGTGTCTCTGTCAACTTCTAATAACACCTGGTGTCTCTGGCAACCTCTAATAACACCTGGTGTCTCTGGCCATCTCTAATAACACCTGGTGTCTCTGTCGACCTCTAATAACACCTGGTGTCTCTGTCAACCTCTGATAACACCTGGTGTCTCTGTCAACCTCTAATAACACCTGGTGTCTCTGGCCATCTCTAATAACACCTGGTGTCTCTGTCGACCTCTAATAACACCTGGTGTCTCTGTCAACCTCTGATAACACCTGGTGTCTCTGTCAACCTCTAATAACACCTGGTGTCTCTGGCAACCTCTGATAACACCTGGTGTCTCTGTCAACCTCTAATAACACCTGGTGTCTCTGTCAACTTCTAATAACACCTGGTGTCTCTGTCAACCTCCAATAACACCTGGTGTCTCTGTCAACTTCTAATAACACCTGGTGTCTCTGTCAACCTCTAATAACACCTGGTGTCTCTGTCAACCTCTAATACCCCTAATGTCTCTGTCAACCTCTAATAACACCTGGTGTCTCTGTCAACCTCTAATAACACCTGGTGTCTCTGGCCATCTCTAATAACACCTGGTGTCTCTGTCAACCTCTAATAACACCTGGTGTCTCTGGCAACTCTAATAACACCTGGTGTCTCTGGCAACCTCTAATAACACCTGGTGTCTCTGGCAACCTCTAATAACACCTGGTGTCTCTGTCAACCTCTAATAACACCTGGTGTCTCTGTCAACCTCTAATAACACCTGGTGTCTCTGGCCATCTCTAATAACACCTGGTGTCTCTGTCAACTTCTAATAACACCTGGTGTCTCTGTCAACTTCTAATAACACCTGGTGTCTCTGTCAACCTCTAATAACACCTGGTGTCTCTGTCAACCTCTAATAACACCTGGTGTCTCTGTCAACCTCTAATAACACCTGGTGTCTCTGTCAACCTCTAATAACACCTGGTGTCTCTGTCAACCTCTAATAACACCTGGTGTCTCTGTCAACTTCTAATAACACCTGGTGTCTCTGTCAACTTCTAATAACACCTGGTGTCTCTTTCAACCTCTAATAACACCTGGTGTCTCTGTCAACCTCTAATAACACCTGGTGTCTCTGTCAACCTCTGATAACACCTGGTGTCTCTGTCAACCTCTAACACCTGGTGTCTCTGTCAACCTCTGATAACACCTGGTGTCTCTGTCAACCTCTAACAACACCTGGTGTCTCTGTCAACCTCTAACAACACCTGGTGTCTCTGTCAACCTCTAACAACACCTGGTGGCTCTGTCAACCTCTAACAACACCTGGTGGCTCTGTCAACCTCTAACAACACCTGGTGGCTCTGTCAACCTCTAACAACACCTGGTGGCTCTGTCAACCTCTAACAACACCTGGTGGCTCTGTCAACCTCTAACAACACCTGGTGGCTCTGTCAACCTCTAACAACACCTGGTGGCTCTGTCAACCTCTAACAACACCTGGTGTCTCTGTCAACCTCTAACAACACCTGGTGTGTGTTGTAGTGTCTCTGTCAACCTCTAATAACACCTGGTGTCTCTGTCAACCTCTAATAACACCTGGTGTTTCTGTCAACCTCTAATAACACCTGGTGTCTGTCAATCTCTAATAACATCTGGTGTCTGTCAACCTCTAATAACACCTGGTGTGTGATGTAGTGTCTCTGTTAACCTCTAATAACACCTGGTCTCTGTCAACCTCTAATAACACCTGGTGTGTGTTGTAGTGCCTCTGTCAACCTCTAATAACACCTGGTGTCTCTGGCAACCTCTAATAACACCTGGTGTCTCTGTCAACCTCTAATAACACCTGGTGTCTCTGGCAACCTCTAATAACACCTGGTGTCTCTGGCAACCTCTAATAACACCTGGTGTCTCTGGCAACCTCTAATAACACCTGGTGTCTCTGGCGGCCTCTAATAACACCTGGTGTCTCTGGCAACCTCTAATAACACCTGGTGTCTCTGTCAACCTCTAATAACACCTGGTGTCTCTGTCAACCTCTAATAACACCTGGTGTCTCTGTCAACCTCTAATAACACCTGGTGTCTCTGTCAACCTCTAATAACACCTGGTGTCTCTGTCGACCTCTAATAACACCTGGTGTCTCTGTCGACCTCTAATAACACCTGGTGTCTCTGGCGACCTCTAATAACACCTGGTGTCTCTGGCAACCTCTAATAACACCTGGTGTCTCTGGCAACCTCTAATAACACCTGGTGTCTCTGGCAACCTCTAATAACACCTGGTGTCTCTGGCAACCTAATAACACCTGGTGTCTCTGTCAACTTCTAATAACACCTGGTGTCTCTGTCAACCTCTAATAACACCTGGTGTCTCTGTCAACCTCTAATAACACCTGGTGTCTCTGGCAACCTCTAATAACACCTGGTGTCTCTGGCAACCTCTAATAACACCTGGTGTCTCTGGCAACCTCTAATAACACCTGGTGTCTCTGGCGGGGCCTCTAATAACACCTGGTGTCTCTGGGGCCTCTAATAACACCTGGTGTCTCTGGCAACCTCTAATAACACCTGGTGTCTCTGGCAACCTCTAATAACACCTGGTGTCTCTGGCAACCTCTAATAACACCTGGTGTCTCTGTCGACCTCTAATAACACCTGGTGTCTCTGTCAACCTCTGATAACACCTGGTGTCTCTGTCAACCTCTGATAACACCTGGTGTCTCTGTCAACCTCTAACAACACCTGGTGTCTCTGTCAACCTCTGACAACACCTGGTGGCTCTGTCAACCTCTAACAACACCTGGTGGCTCAGTCAGCCTCTAACAACACCTGGTGGCTCTGTCAACCTCTAACAACACCTGGTGGCTCTGTCAACCTCTAACAACACCTGGTGGCTCTGTACCTCTAACAACACCTGGTGGCTCTGTCAGCCTCTAACAACACCTGGTGGCTCTGTCAGCCTCTAACAACACCTGGTGGCTCTGTCACCTCTAACAACACCTGGTGGCTCTGTACCTCTAACAACACCTGGTGGCTCTGTCAACCTCTAACAACACCTGGTGGCTCTGTCGGGGCCTCTAACAACACCTGGTGTCTCTGTCAACCTCTAACAACACCTGGTGTGTGTTGTAGTGTCTCTGTCAACCTCTAATAACACCTGGTGTCTCTGTCAACCTCTAATAACACCTGGTGTTTCTGTCAACCTCTAATAACACCTGGTGTCTGTCAATCTCTAATAACATCTGGTGTCTGTCAACCTCTAATAACACCTGGTGTGTGATGTAGTGTCTCTGTTAACCTCTAATAACACCTGGTCTCTGTCAACCTCTAATAACACCTGGTGTGTGTTAACCTCTAATAACACCTGGTGTGTGTTGTAGTGCCTCTGTCAACCTCTAATAACACCTGGTCTCTGTCAACCTCTAATAACACCTGGTGTGTGTTGTAGTGGACCATGGCCTTATATAGTGTATGTGAACCCTACTGTACCCTTCCCTCCCTCATCTCCTTGTGTACTTAGTTATTATGGTATATTAGTCTGTTGTATTACGGGATATTCGTCTATTATACAGGATGGAGACGGGGCCAGTTGTATTATGGGATATTCGTCTATTATACAGGATGGAGACGGGGCCAGTTGTATTATGGGATATTAGTCTGTTGTACAGGATGGAGATGGGGCCAGTTGTATTATGGGATATTAGTCTGTTATACAGGATGGAGACGGGGCTTGTTGTATTATGGGATATTAGTCTGTTGTACGGGATGGAGACTGGGCCTGTTGTATTATGGGATATTAGTCTGTTGTACAGGATGGAGACTGGGCCTGTTGTATTATGGGATATTAGTCTGTTATACAGGATGGAGACTGGGCCTGTTGTATTATGGGATATTAGTCTGTTGTACAGGATGGAGACTGGGCCTGTTGTATTATGGGATATTAGTCTGTTATACGGGATGGAGACGGGGCCTGTTGTATTATGGGATATTAGTCTGTTGTACGGGATGGAGACGGGGCCTGTTGTATTATGGGATATTAGTCTGTTGTACGGGATGGAGACGGGGCCTGTTGTATTATGGGATATTAGTCTGTTGTACGGGATGGAGACGGGGCCTGTTGTATTATGGGATATTAGTCTGTTGTACAGGATGGAGACGGGGCCTGTTGTATTATGGGATGGAGACGGGGCCTGTTGTATTTGTAGTTTTATTGCTTTAGTGTTTGTTGTTGTTTATTTGTTCTCCCCTGGTGTGGCAGTAACCCTGGCAACATGCAATTAAATGAGGGCAGGCAGGAGACACAGCAGCCAGCTAGGTTGGGAACGTATGCAGTGATGCAGTCACCACATCGCCTGTCTGTGTGTGTGTGTGAGTGTGTGTGTGTGCCTGTGTGTGTATATGCCTGTGTGTGTGTGTGTGTATATGCCTGTGTGTGTGTGTGTGTGCGCGCGCTTACTGGCTGGGAACCCGTCACGCTCCACCTCACACACCGAAGCGCTTTATGAAATCTGAAGCAAACATTTAGCACAGCGATTCCCTCCTCTTCTCCGATGTTTATCCCCCTCTTTCTCTGTCTGCTAACCAGGCAGGCAAAGGGACAACGAGGCAGGTTTCTGGTTGTGTGTAGCTGTCATCTCCATATGAAGAGGGGAGGGGGGGGTAACTGCTGGAGAGAGAGAGGCTTGTTTACAGTGTAGAACAGAATAGATGCGTCAGGGTGTAGAACAGAATAGATGCGTCAGAGTGTAGAACAGAATAGATATGTCAGACCCTTTCCTTCCCCTCCCTCCCTCCCTCCCTCCCTCCCTCCCTCCCTCCCTCCCTCCCTCCCTCCCTCCCTCCCTCTCTCCTCCCCCCCCCTCCCTCCCTCCCCTCCCTCTCCTTCCCTCTCCCTCTCTCTCCTTCCCCCTCTCCCCCCTCTCCTCCCTCCCCCCTCTCCCCCTCTCGTCCCTCCCCTCTCCTCCCTCCTCCTACTAACCCCTGTTCTATACTATAGCAGTATCTACTACTAACCCCTGTTCTATACTATAGCACTATCTACTACTAACCCCTGTTCTATAGTATCTACTACTAACCCCTGTTCTATATTATAGCAGTATCTACTACTAACCCCTGTTCTATACTATAGCACTATCTACTACTAACCCCTGTTCTATACTATAGTATCTACTACTAAACCCTGTTCTATATTATCTACTCCTAACCCCTGTTCTATAGTATCTACTACTAAGCCCTGTTCTATAGTATCTACTACTAACCCCTGTTCTATACTATAGTATCTACTACCAACCCCTGTTCTATAGTATTTACTACTAACCCCTGTTCTATAGTATCTACTACTAACCCCTGTTCTATACTATAGCAGTATTTACTACTAACCCCTGTTCTATAGTATTTACTACTAACCCCTGTTCTATAGTATCTACTACTAACCCCTGTTCTATAGTATCTACTACTAACCCCTATTCTATAGTATCTACTACTAACCCCTGTTCTATAGTATCTACTACTAACCCCTGTTCTATAGTATCTACTACTAACCCTGTTCTATAGTATCTACTACTAACCCCTGTTCTATAGTATCTACTACTAACCCCTGTTCTATAGTATCTACTACTAACCCCTGTTCTATAGTATCTACTACTAACCCCTGTTCTATAGTATCTACTACTAACCCCTGTTCTATAGTATCTACTACTAACCCCTGTTCTATAGTATCTACTACTAACCCTGTTCTATAGTATCTACTACTAACCCCTGTTCTATAGTATCTACTACTAACCCCTGTTCTATAGTATCTACTACTAACCCCTGTTCTATAGTATCTACTACTAACCCCTGTTCTATAGTATCTACTACTAACCCCTGTTCTATAGTATCTACTACTAACCCCTGTTCTATACTATAGCAGTATCTACTACTAACCCCTGTTCTATAGTATCTACTACTAACCCCTGTTCTATAGTATCTACTACTAACCCCTGTTCTATATTATCTACTACTAACCCCTGTTCTATAGTATCTACTACTAACCCCTGTTCTATAGTATCTACTACTAACCCCTGTTCTATAGTATATAGTATCTACTACTAACCCCTGTTCTATACTATAGCAGTATCTACTACTAACCCCTGTTCTATAGTATCTACTACTAACCCCTGTTCTATAGTATCTACTACTAACCCCTGTTCTATAGTATCTACTACTAACCCCTGTTCTATACTATAGCAGTATCTACTACTAACCCCTGTTCTATACTACAGCATCAACTACTAACCCCTGTTCTATACTATAGTATCTACTACTAACCCCTGTTCTATAGTATCTACTACTAACCCATGTTCTATACTATAGCACTATCTACTACTAACCCCTGTTCTATACTATAGCACTATCTACTACTAACCCCTGTTCTACAGTATCTACTACTAACCCCTGTTCTATAGTATCTACTACTAACCCCTGTTCTATAGTATCTACTACTAACCCCTGTTCTATAGTATCTACTACTAACCCCTGTTCTATAGTATCTACTACTAACCCCTGTTCTATAGTATCTACTACTAACCCCTGTTCTATAGTATCTACTACTAACCCCTGTTCTATAGTATCTACTACTAACCCCTGTTCTATAGTATCTACTACTAACCCTGTTCTATAGTATCTACTACTAACCCCTGTTCTATAGTATCTACTACTAACCCCTGTTCTATAGTATCTACTACTAACCCTGTTCTATAGTATAGCAGTATCTACTACTAACCCCTGTTCTATAGTATCTACTACTAACCCCTGTTCTATATTATAGCAGTATCTACTACTAACCCCTGTTCTATAGTATCTACTACTAACCCCTGTTCTATAGTATCTACTACTAACCCCTGTTCTATACTATAGTATCTACTACTAACCCTGTTCTATAGTATCTACTACTAACCCCTGTTCTATACTATAGTATCTATCTACTAACCCCTGTTCTATACTATAGCACTATCTACTACTAACCCCTGTTCTATACTATAGCAGTATCTACTACTAACCCTGTTCTATAGTATCTACTACTAACCCCTGTTCTATAGTATCTACTACTAACCCCTGTTCTATAGTATCTACTACTAACCCCTGTTCTATATTATAGCAGTATCTACTACTAACCCCTGTTCTATACTATAGTATCTACTACTAACCCCTGTTCTATAGTATCTACTACTAACCCCTGTTCTATACTATAGCAGTATCTACTACTAACCCCTGTTCTATAGTATCTACTACTAACCCCTGTTCTATACTATAGTATCTACTACTAAGTCCTGTTCTATAGTATCTACTACTAACCCCTGTTCTATACTATAGTATCTACTACTAACCCCTGTTCTATACTATAGCACTATCTACTACTAACCCCTGGTCTATACTATAGCAGTATCTACTACTAACCCCTGTTCTATAGTATCTACTACTAACCCTGTTCTATAGTATCTACTACTAACCCCTGTTCTATAGTATCTACTACTAACCCCTGTTCTATATTATAGCAGTATCTACTACTAACCCCTGTTCTATACTATAGTATCTACTACTAACCCCTGTTCTATACAATAGTATCTACTACTAACCCCTGTTCTATACTATAGCAGTATCTACTACTAACCCCTGTTCTATAGTATCTACTACTAACCCCTGTTCTATAGTATCTACTACTAACCCCTGTTCTATAGTATCTACTACTAACCCCTGTTCTATAGTATCTACTACTAACCCCTGTTCTATAGTATCTACTACCAACACCTGTTCTATAGTATCTACTACTAACCCCTGTTCTATACCATAGCAGTATCTACTACTAACCCCTGTTCTATACTATAGTAGTATCTACTACTAACACCTGTTCTATACTATAGTATCTACTACTAACCCCTGTTCTATAGTATCTACTACTAACCCCTGTTCTATAGTATCTACTCCTAACCCCTGTTCTATACTATAGCACTATCTACTACTAACCCCTGTTCTATATTATCTACTACTAACCCCTGTTCTATACTATAGCAGTATCTACTACTAACCCCTGTTCTATAGTATCTACTACTAACCCCTGTTCTATACTAGCAGTATCTACTACTAACCCCTGTTCTATCTACTACTAACCCCTGTTCTATAGTATCTACTACTAACCCCTGTTCTATAGTATCTACTACTAACCCCTGTTCTATAGTATCTACTACTAACCCCTGTTCTATATTATCTACTACTAACCCCTGTTCTATATTATCTACTACTAACCCCTGTTCTATATTATCTACTACTAACCCTGTTCTATAGTATCTACTACTAACCCCTGTTCTATACTATAGCAGTATCTACTACTAACCCATGTTCTATAGTATCTACTACTAACCCCTGTTCTATACTATAGCACTATCTACTACTAACCCCTGTTCTATACTATAGCAGTATCTACTACTAACCCCTGTTCTATAGTATCTACTACTAACCCCTGTTCTATGCTATGGCACTATCTACTACTAACCCCTGTTCTATACTATAGCACTATCTACTACTAACCCCTGTTCTATAGTATCTACTACTAACCCCTGTTCTATAATATCTACTACTAACCCCTGTTCTATAATATCTACTACTAACCCCTGTTCTATAGTATCTACTACTAACCCCTGTTCTATAGTATCTACTACTAACCCCTGTTCTATAGTATCTACTACTAACCCCTGTTCTATAGTATCTACTACTAACCCCTGTTCTATAGTATCTACTACTAACCCCTGTTCTATAGTATCTACTACTAACCCCTGTTCTATAGTATCTACTACTAACCCCTGTTCTATAGTATCTACTACTAACCCCTGTTCTATACAATAGTATCTACTACTAACCCCTGTTCTATACTATAGCAGTATCTACTACTAACCCCTGTTCTATAGTATCTACTACTAACCCCTGTTCTATAGTATCTACTACCAACCCCTGTTCTATAGTATCTACTACTAACCCCTGTTCTATAATATCTACTACTAACCCCTGTTCTATAGTATCTACTCCTAACCCCTGTTCTATACTATAGCAGTATCTACTACTAACCCCTGTTCTATAGTATCTACTACTAACCCCTGTTCTATAGTATCTACTACTAACCCCTGTTCTATAGTATCTACTACTAACCCCTGTTCTATAATATCTACTACTAACCCCTGTTCTATAGTATCTACTCCTAACCCCTGTTCTATATTATAGCAGTATCTACTACTAACCCCTGTTCTATAGTATCTACTACTAACCCCTGTTCTATAGTATCTACTACTAACCCCTGTTCTATACTATAGTATCTACTACTTAGTCCTGTTCTATAGTATCTACTACTAACCCCTGTTCTATACTATAGTATCTACTACTAACCCCTGTTCTATACTATAGCACTATCTACTACTAACCCCTGTTCTATACTATAGCAGTATCTACTACTAACCCCTGTTCTATAGTATCTACTACTAACCCCTGTTCTATAGTATCTACTACTAACCCCTGTTCTATAGTATCTACTACTAACCCCTGTTCTATATTATAGCAGTATCTACTACTAACCCCTGTTCTATACTATAGTATCTACTACTAACCCCTGTTCTATATCAACTAAGTATCTACTACTAACCCCTGTTCTATACTATAGCAGTATCTACTACTAACCCCTGTTCTATAGTATCTACTACTAACCCCTGTTCTATAGTATCTACTACTAACCCCTGTTCTATAGTATCTACTACTAACCCTGTTCTATACTATAGTATCTACTACTAACCCCTGTTCTATAGTATCTACTACTAACCCCTGTTCTATACTATAGTATCTACTACTAACCCTGTTCTATACTATAGCACTATCTACTACTAACCCCTGTTCTATACTATAGCAGTATCTACTACTAACTGCTGTTCTATAGTATCTACTACTAACCCCTGTTCTATAGTATCTACTACTAACCCCTGTTCTATAGTATCTACTACTAACCCCTGTTCTATATTATAGCAGTATCTACTACTAACCCCTGTTCTATACTATAGTATCTACTACTAACCCCTGTTCTATACAATAGTATCTACTACTAACCCCTGTTCTATACTATAGCAGTATCTACTACTAACCCCTGTTCTATAGTATCTACTACTAAACCCCTGTTCTATAGTATCTACTACTAACCCCTGTTCCATAGTATCTACTACTAACCCCTGTTCTATAGTATCTACTACTAACCCCTGTTCTATAGTATCTACTACTAACCCCTGTTCTATAGTATCTACTACTAACCCCTGTTCTATACTATAAGCAGTATCTACTACTAACCCCTGTTCTATACTATAGTAGTATCTACTACTAACACCTGTTCTATACTATAGTATCTACTACTAACCCCTGTTCTATAGTATCTACTACTAACCCCTGTTCTATAGTATCTACTCCTAACCCCTGTTCTATACTATAGCACTATCTACTACTAACCCCTGTTCTATATTATCTACTACTAACCCCTGTTCTATACTATAGCAGTATCTACTACTAACCCCTGTTCTATAGTATCTACTCCTAACCCCTGTTCTATACTATAGCAGTATCTACTACTAACCCCTGTTCTATAGTATCTACTACTAACCCCTGTTCTATAGTATCTACTACTAACCCCTGTTCTATAGTATCTACTACTAACCCCTGTTCTATATTATCTACTACTAACCCCTGTTCTATATTATCTACTACTAACCCCTGTTCTATAGTATCTACTACTAACCCCTGTTCTATACTATAGCAGTATCTACTACTAACCCATGTTCTATAGTATCTACTACTAACCCCTGTTCTATATAGTATCTACTACTAACCCCTGTTCTATACTATAGCAGTATCTACTACTAACCCCTGTTCTATAGTATCTACTACTAACCCCTGTTCTATACTATAGCACTATCTACTACTAACCCCTGTTCTATACTATAGCACTATCTACTACTAACCCCTGTTCTATATATCTACTACTAACCCCTGTTCTATAGTATCTACTACTAACCCCTGTTCTATAGTATCTACTACTAACCCCTGTTCTATAGTATCTACTACTAACCCCTGTTCTATAGTATCTACTACTAACCCCTGTTGTATAGTATCTACTACTAACCCCTGTTCTATAGTATCTACTACTAACCCCTGTTCTATAGTATCTACTACTAACCCCTGTTCTATAGTATCTACTACTAACCCCTGTTCTATAGTATCTACTACTAACCCCTGTTCTATATTATAGCAGTATCTACTACTAACCCCTGTTCTATACTATAGTATCTACTACTAACCCCTGTTCTATACAATAGTATCTACTACTAACCCCTGTTCTATACTATAGCAGTATCTACTACTAACCCCTGTTCTATAGTATCTACTACTAACCCCTGTTCTATAGTATCTACTACCAACCCCTGTTCTATAGTATCTACTACTAACCCCTGTTCTATAGTATCTGCTACTAACCCCTGTTCTATAGTATCTGCTACTAACCCCTGTTCTATAGTATCTACTACTAACCCCTGTTCTATAGTATCTACTACTAACTCCTGTTCTATAGTATCTACTACTAACTCCTGTTCTATAGTATCTACTACTAACCCCTGTTCTATATTATAGCAGTATCTACTACTAACCCCTGTTCTATACAATAGTATCTACTACTAACCCCTGTTCTATACTATAGCAGTATCTACTACTAACCCCTGTTCTATACTATAGCAGTATCTACTACTAACCCTGTTCTATAGTATCTACTACTAACCCCTGTTCTATAGTATCTACTACCAACCCCTGTTCTATAGTATCTACTACTAACCCATGTTCTATAATATCTACTACTAACCCCTGTTCTATAATATCTACTACTAACCCCTGTTCTATAGTATCTACTACTAACCCCTGTTCTATAGTATCTACTACTAACCCCTGTTCTATAGTATCTACTACTAACCCCTGTTCTATAGTATCTACTACTAACTCCTGTTCTATAGTATCTACTACTAACCCCTGTTCTATAGTATCTACTACTAACCCCTGTTCTATAGTATCTACTACTAACCCCTGTTCTATATTATAGCAGTATCTACTACTAACCCCTGTTCTATACTATAGTATCTACTACTAACCCTGTTCTATACAATAGTATCTACTACTAACCCCTGTTCTATACTATAGCAGTATCTACTACTAACCCCTGTTCTATAGTATCTACTACTAACCCCTGTTCTATAGTATCTACTACCAACCCCTGTTCTATAGTATCTACTACCAACCCCTGTTCTATAGTATCTACTACTAACCCCTGTTCTATAGTATCTACTACTAACCCCTGTTCTATAGTATCTACTACTAACCCCTGTTCTATACTATAGTATCTACTACTTAGTCCTGTTCTATAGTATCTACTACTAACCCCTGTTCTATACTATAGTATCTACTACTAACCCCTGTTCTATACTATAGCACTATCTACTACTAACCCCTGTTCTATACTATAGCAGTATCTACTACTAACTGCTGTTCTATAGTATCTACTACTAACCCCTGTTCTATAGTATCTACTACTAACCCCTGTTCTATAGTATCTACTACTAACCCCTGTTCTATATTATAGCAGTATCTACTACTAACCCCTGTTCTATATTATAGCAGTATCTACTACTAACCCCTGTTCTATACTATAGTATCTACTACTAACCCCTGTTCTATACAATAGTATCTACTACTAACCCCTGTTCTATACTATAGCAGTATCTACTACTAACCCCTGTTCTATAGTATCAACTACCAACCCCTGTTCTATAGTATCTACTACTAACCCTTGTTCCATAGTATCTACTACTAACCCCTGTTCTATAGTATCTACTACTAACCCCTGTTCTATAGTATCTACTACCAACACCTGTTCTATAGTATCTACTACTATCCCCTGTTCAATACCATAGCAGTATCTACTACTAACCCCTGTTCTATACTATAGTAGTATCTACTACTAACCCCTGTTCTATAGTATCTACTACTAACCCCTGTTCTATACTATAGTATCTACTACTTAGTCCTGTTCTATACTATAGTATCTACTACTAACCCCTGTTCTATACAATAGTATCTACTACTAACCCCTGTTCTATACTATAGCAGTATCTACTACTAACCCCTGTTCTATAGTATCTACTACTAACCCTGTTCTATAGTATCTACTACCAACCCCTGTTCTATAGTATCTACTACTAACCCCTGTTCTATAATATCTACTACTAACCCCTGTTCTATAGTATCTACTCCTAACCCCTGTTCTATATTATAGCAGTATCTACTACTAACCCCTGTTCTATATTATAGCAGTATCTACTACTAACCCCTGTTCTATAGTATCTACTACTAACCCCTGTTCTATACAATAGTATCTACTACTAACCCCTGTTCTATACTATAGCAGTATCTACTACTAACCCCTGTTCTATAGTATCTACTACCAACCCCTGTTCTATAGTATCTACTACTAACCCCTGTTCTATAGTATCTACTACTAACCCCTGTTCTATACTATAGTATCTACTACTTAGTCCTGTTCTATAGTATCTACTACTAACCCCTGTTCTATACTATAGTATCTACTACTAACCCCTGTTCTATACTATAGCACTATCTACTACTAACCCCTGTTCTATACTATAGCAGTATCTACTACTAACTGCTGTTCTATAGTATCTACTACTAACCCCTGTTCTATAGTATCTACTACTAACCCCTGTTCTATAGTATCTACTACTAACCCCTGTTCTATATTATAGCAGTATCTACTACTAACCCCTG
The DNA here is from genome assembly GCF_018296145.1 of Oncorhynchus tshawytscha. NCBI lineage: Eukaryota > Metazoa > Chordata > Actinopteri > Salmoniformes > Salmonidae > Oncorhynchus > Oncorhynchus tshawytscha. The sequence goes on from NW_024608568.1 coordinate 22,727, forward strand.
TTCTATACTATAGTATCTACTACTAACCCCTGTTCTATACAATAGTATCTACTACTAACCCCTGTTCTATACTATAGCAGTATCTACTACTAACCCCTGTTCTATAGTATCTACTACCAACCCCTGTTCTATAGTATCTACTACTAACCCCTGTTCCATAGTATCTACTACTAACCCCTGTTCTATAGTATCTACTACTAACCCCTGTTCTATAGTATCTACTACCAACACCTGTTCTATAGTATCTACTACTAACCCCTGTTCTATACCATAGCAGTATCTACTACTAACCCCTGTTCTATACTATAGTAGTATCTACTACTAACACCTGTTCTATACTATAGTATCTACTACTAACCCCTGTTCTATAGTATCTACTCCTAACCCCTGTTCTATACTATAGCACTATCTACTACTAACCCCTGTTCTATATTATCTACTACTAACCCCTGTTCTATACTATAGCAGTATCTACTACTAACCCCTGTTCTATAGTATCTACTACTAACCCCTGTTCTATATTATCTACTACTAACCCCTGTTCTATATTATCTACTACTAACCCCTGTTCTATAGTATCTACTACTAACCCCTGTTCTATACTATAGCAGTATCTACTACTAACCCATGTTCTATAGTATCTACTACTAACCCCTGTTCTATACTATAGCACTATCTACTACTAACCCCTGTTCTATACTATAGCAGTATCTACTACTAACCCCTGTTCTATAGTATCTACTACTAACCCCTGTTCTATACTATAGCACTATCTACTACTAACCCCTGTTCTATACTATAGCACTATCTACTACTAACCCCTGTTCTATACTATAGCACTATCTACTACTAACCCCTGTTCTATAATATCTACTACTAACCCCTGTTCTATAATATCTACTACTAACCCCTGTTCTATAGTATCTACTACTAACCCCTGTTCTATAGTATCTACTACTAACCCCTGTTCTATAGTATCTACTACTAACCCCTGTTCTATAGTATCTACTACTAACCCCTGTTCTATAGTATCTACTACTAACTCCTGTTCTATAGTATCTACTACTAACTCCTGTTCTATAGTATCTACTACTAACCCCTGTTCTATAGTATCTACTACTAACCCCTGTTCTATAGTATCTACTACTAACCCCTGTTCTATATTATAGCAGTATCTACTACTAACCCCTGTTCTATACTATAGTATCTACTACTAACCCCTGTTCTATACAATAGTATCTACTACTAACCCCTGTTCTATACTATAGCAGTATCTACTACTAACCCCTGTTCTATAGTATCTACTACTAATCCCTGTTCTATAGTATCTACTACCAACCCCTGTTCTATAGTATCTACTACTAACCCCTGTTCTATAATATCTACTACTAACCCCTGTTCTATAATATCTACTACTAACCCCTGTTCTATAGTATCTACTACTAACCCCTGTTCTATAGTATCTACTACTAACCCCTGTTCTATAGTATCTACTATTAACCCCTGTTCTATAGTATCTACTACTAACCCCTGTTCTATAGTATCTACTACTAACCCCTGTTTTATACCATAGCAGTATCTACTACTAACCCCTGTTTTATACCATAGCAGTATCTACTACTAACCCCTGTTCTATACTATAGCAGTATCTACTACTAACCCCTGTTCTATACTATAGCAGTATCTACTACTAACCCCTGTTCTATAGTATCTACTACTGACCCCTGTTCTATATTATCTACTACTAACCCCTGTTCTATAGTATCTACTACTAACCCCTGTTCTATACTATAGCAGTATCTACTACTAACCCCTGTTCTATACTATAGCAGTATCTACTACTAACCCCTGTTCTATCGTATCTACTACTAACCCCTGTTCTATACTATAGCACTTTCTACTACTAACCCCGGTTCTATACTATAGCAGTATCTACCAATAACCCCTGTTCTATAGTATCTACTACTAACCCCTGTTCTATACTATAGCAGTATCTACTACTAACCCCTGTTCTATACTATAGCAGTATCTACTACTAACCCCTGTTCTATCGTATCTACTACTAACCCCTGTTCTATACTATAGCACTTTCTACTACTAACCACTGTTCTATACTATAGCAGTATCTACTACTAACCCCTGTTCTATAGTATCTACTACTAACCCCTGTTCTATACTATAGCAGTATCTACTACTAACCCCTGTTCTATACTATAGCAGTATCTACTACTAACCCCTGTTCTATACTATAGCACTTTCTACTACTAACCCCGGTTCTATACTATAGCAGTATCTACCAATAACCCCTGTTCTATAGTATCTACTACTAACCCCTGTTCTATAGTATCTACTACTAACCCCTGTTCTATAGTATCTACTACTAACCCCTGTTCTATACTATAGCACTATCTACTACTAACCCCGGTTCTATACTATAGCAGTATCTACTACTAACCCCGGTTCTATACTATAGCAGTATCTACCAATAACCCCTGTTCTATAGTATCTACTACTAACCCCTGTTCTATAGTATCTACTACTAACCCCTGTCCTATAGTATCTACTACTAACCCCTGTTCTATAATATCTACTACTAACCCGTTCTATACTATAGCACTATCTACTACTAACCCCGGTTCTATACTATAGCAGTATCTACCAATAACCCCTGTTCTATAGTATCTACTACTAACCCCTGTTCTATAATATCTACTACTAACCCCTGTTCTATAGTATCTACTACTAACCCCTGTTCTATAGTATCTACTACTAACCCCTGTTCTATAGTATCTACTACTAACCCCTGTTCTATACTATAGCACTATCTACTACTAACTCCTTGTGACGTAGAAGTCCGTCACTGGCCGCGGGCAGCATTTGGTTCTTTAACGCACACACATATTCATCACTCCTCCCTGCGCCATTATACCATAAGTTAACAATGTGGGTCGACACACAATTAAACTTCTGTCTTGGTACATGCATTTCACACTTGTCAATGTTCATATTTGAGAGATACAATAATTATTATACTTATCAATGTTGTGGATGAGCGCATTGTTTGTTTGTTCTGTTCCTCTCTCTCCATCTCTGTAGCTTCTGGGTATGCTGGAAAAGGACCCGAGCTAAGGGAATTGGGTTGGCTTTATAGTGCCTGTCCCAAATGGCTCATTAATGCATATGGGCATATTGAAAGATATTGTCAGTAATGATGTAATGTTGTAAATGTTATGTTGTGATATTGTTTAAAACCGTGTTGCAATGTATATCCTTTAGTATGTTTAGTTCATGGAAAATGTAGGTTTGTATTGTTAATTTATTAATTAATTAGGGTTAATTGTTCTGAGGGGAGGGGCTAGCCCTACAAAAGGAGCCTCTCTCCAGTCTCTAAGGGGGATTTTTTGGATTGAGCTGTGGATGGGGCAGCATTGTTGTTAAGCTGTCCCATAAGGTAGACGTTGATGGCAGTACTGTTATTTTCTGTTCCGGAATCACTTGTAAATAAAGACCTTTGCACAGAAGAACTTTTGCGGTTCCGCCATCTTTTTATTTTTATAGAGGTTAGGTTATCCAGTTTAGCCATCTGGCCTACTCTACGTGACATATGGTGGCAGTGGTGGGATGGCGTACCGCAAATCAGTGAATTCCAACAAGAGAGGTAAAGGAATGCGTACAGGATTGCATTCCCAGCAACAGCATCAACTGTCAGAAAAGGTACCTGAAGTTGAACCGGGGTGGAATACCATGGAATCGTCTGGTGAAGAAGAGGTCAAGTATGAGAAACTAGGAGCCCGACCGCGGGGCCAAAGACAACCAGAACTGGGTGAGCTGCTGACTGAAGGAGCAGTTGGGGGACCAGAACCACACCCAACCATGGTAACCCTTTTTCAGCAACTTTTCACCTGCCTTGAGAGGAGGGACGAAGACCTCAAGCAGGAGTTACGTGGCCTACGCCAATCTATCCTCACAGCTCCCCACCAGGCGGAACTCGTCAGTGAGAGCCCAAGATTGGGTCTTCCAACACCAGGACGACAAAGGCTCGATGCAGCAGGGACTTCAACTCCACAGCAGGCACCCCAAGCAGTAATGAGGCCAGCACCAGGAGACCAGTCCAGCAGTGTTAACGTCCATCTTCCAGCATTCCTGAGGAAGGAGCCAAAGATGCCCTCATACCAGCAGGGGAGGACATTGAAAACTACCTGCTGAGGTTTGAGCGCATGGCTAAGACGTGGCAGTGGCCTGAGGTAGAGTGGGCCTGCAGGCTTGTCCCATTGCTCACGGGCAAGGCCTTAGAGGCTTACACAGCAATGGATGAGGGGCTGGCCAATGTCTACAAGGGCTTGAAGGAAGCGCTGCTGGTGAAGTTTGACATCTCACCGGAAACCTACCGTCAACGCTTCAGAGCTGCATCAACGCCATCGGGTGAGTCGCCGACAGAGACGTACCACCGCCTCAAGGGTCTCTACCGACGATGGGTTCGACCGGGGGAGAAGACACAGGACGAAATCGGGGAGGTCATCATCCTCGAGCAACTTCTACAAGTTCTACCACATGACATTCGAACCTGGGTCCGAGAGCACGAGCCCAAGGACGGGCTTATGGCGGTCAAGCTTGCACTGCAGTATCTTAATGCACGTAAAGGGGGCCCACCACAACCTGCAGCACCCGCTCCAAGGAGTCTCAGAGACACAAGGGACATCAGAAACGCCAGAGATGGTGGAGGTAACTCTGGGGGTTATGTGTCTGGGAGGGAGGTAAGGGATCATGCAGTTCGCTCTGATGGGAGGGGTCTGACCTGTTTTTACTGCCGGCAGCAGGGGCACAAAGCTTCAATGTGTCCGCTACGTAAATCCAAGCTCTCAGGTTACTGTTATGTACCCAGAGAGGGGGATGGTGTTCAGAATAGACAGACTCGGGAAGGGTCATGCTTGGTACCTGTAAAAGTGAATGGTAAAAGTCTTACTGCAATGATTGACACCGGCAGTTCCCTGTCATTGATCAGAAAAGGTAGGGATGAGGTGGCCGAGTGGTTAAGGCGATGGACTGCTAATCCATTGTGTTCTGCATGCATGGGTTCGAATCCCATCCTCATCGTGTAACAATTTAAATTCTCAAGCATTTCGCTACACTCGCATTAACATCTGCTAACCATGTGTATGTGACAAATAAAATTTGATTTGTAATGTACCTGTTAATGACATTGATTATGGTCATCAGACACTGATCCAATGTGTCCATGGTGACCAGTCACAGCAGCCCACAGCTGAGCTCACAGTTGAGATTCAGGGTCAGAAATACCTCCTCAAAGTTGGGGTAATGGAGAAGCTACCTTTTGAGATGATTTTGGGGAGGGATGTGCCTGTACTCTCTGATCTGTTGGGAAGTGTGGGGGGTCAGCTATATGAGCAGTCGGTTTGCCAGTCTGATGTTCAGATGGCATGTTCAGTTGTCACTCGTGCCCAGGCCAAAGCTGGTTTACAACCTCTGCCTGACTTGTGTGATAGTCTGTGCGAGGGGGGAACCAAAGGGCCCAGAAAGTCACGTCGCCAGCGGCGTCTTGAGAAGTATGTGGGAACCCCTGTACCTGTTGCTGATGTGTCTGGGTTAGAGGTGCAATGGGATGTTCCACAAAATTTTGCTACACTGCAGAAGTCTGACGCAACCTTGAAATGTTTGTTTGACAAGGCCTTAGCTGGGGACAGTCAATCTTTATGTGGGGGGATTTACACAGTAGACAACCACATACTCTACCTTGGGTCAGAGGCAGATAGCAGGAAGTTGGTGGTGCCATCTACCTGTAGACCACTTGTTCTCAAACTTGCACATACAGTTCCATGGGCAGGCCATCTAGGGCAACATAAGACCTATCTTAGGCTAGGGTCCCGTTTCTTTTGGCCCTCCATGTATACTGATGTACAAAAATACTGCAAATCATGCCCCACGTGCCAGAAAACCAGTGCTGTCCGTAGGTCTGAACGGGCTCCTCTATGTTCACTGCCAGTTATCTCTACCCCATTCAAGAGAATTGCAATGGACATTGTTGGACCCTTGGAGAAGAGTAGTGCAGGTTACAAGTATATATTGGTGATCTGTGACTATGCCACCCGGTTCCCAGAAGCCTTCCCACTCCGTTCCATAACCACTCCAAAGATAATCAGTGCTCTTGTTCAGCTCTTCTCTCGTGTAGGAATCCCAGATGAAATCCTGACGGACCAAGGGACAAACTTCACCTCGCGACTGATGGTTCAACTCCACCGACAGCTGGGCATTAAAGGCTTGAGGACTACTCCCTACCATCCCCAAACGGATGGGCTCGTAGAGAGATTCAATCAAACGCTCAAGAACATGCTGAGGAAGTTTGTGGCTGACACTGGTAAAGACTGGGATAAGTGGTTACCCTTTCTGCTTTTTGCTTACAGGGAGGTGCCTCAGGCATCGACAGGTTTCTCGCCATTCGAACTCCTCTATGGATGGCAAGTGCAAGGACCACTGGATCTGCTGAAGAAGTGCTGGGAAGGTTCCCCAGTAGCTACCTCAGGACAGGGGATTGTCCAGTATGTCCTCCAGATGCGAGACAGGTTGGAACGGTACCGAGAGGAAGCTAGAGCAAACCTTCAGCAAGCCCAGAAGGCCCAGAAGAGAGGCTATGACCAGCACGTTCGCCACAGAGAGTTTGAGGCAGGACAGAAAGTCCTGCTCCTCCTTCCCTCGTCTACCAGCAAGCTCCTTGCGCAATGGCAAGGACCGTACCTAATCGGGAGGAAGATGGGCCCAGTGACCTACGAGGTGCTGGACCCGGACAAGGGTAAGAAGAAGCAAACCTACCATGTGAACCTTCTCAAGGCCTGGGAGGAGAAAGAGGAACTCTCCAAAGGAAAGTCCTTTCTGGTCCGCAGAGTAGAAGAGGATGAGTCGGAGGGAGTCACAGAGGCATGGAAAGAACGAGCAGAAGTCATACTGGCTCACCTGGAAGAAGACAAGCAAGATGAGCTGAAGCAGCTGTTTGGCAAGTATCCAGCCCTCTTCAGTCAGAGACCAGGAAGAACCAAAGTCCTGGAACACGTCATTCGTTTGAAACCTGGCCAGAACCCTGTCCGCCAGCATCCTTACCGTGTGCCTGAGAGGCTGGTGGTAGCCCTCAAGGAAGAGGTCCACACCATGATAGAGATGGATGTTGTCGAGCCATCTTCAAGTGAATGGAGCAGCCCTATTGTCATTGTCCCAAAGAAGGATGGCTCTTTGCGCGTCTGCATGGACTTCCGTAAGGTGAATGCCATCTCCCAGTTTGATGCCTATCCCATGCCCCGCATTGACGACTTACTGGAGAGAATAGGTAGAGCTCATTACATCACCACATTGGATCTCTGCAAAGGGTACTGGCAGGTGCCCCTGGATGAACAATCCAAGGCCTACACTGCATTCCGGACGCCAATGGGCCTGTTCCAGTTCAAGGTCATGCCGTTTGGCCTTCATGGGGCCCCTGCGACTTTCCAGAGGCTGATGGACAAGGTCCTCCAGGACTGTGACGATTACTGTGCTGCTTACTTGGACGACGTGGTGATCTACAGCCACTCCTGGGAGGAGCACATACAGCATCTTAGCAGCGTCCTGGGGAAGATCCATGAAGCAGGCCTCACGCTTAACCTCCTGAAGTGTGAGTGGGCGAAACAGGAGACAAAGTACCTGGGTTACCAGCTGGGTAAGGGTGAAGTTCGGCCTCAGGTGGAGAAAGTGGAGTCCATCAGGAATAGCCCTCAACCCAGAACCAAGACACAGGTGAAGTCCTTCCTAGGTCTGGCAGGGTGGTACCGGAGATTCATTCCACAGTTTTCGACCATCGCTGGCCCCTCTGACCAACCTCACTTCGAAGGGGGCCAGCAACCCTGTGAAGTGGACTGAGGAGTGTGAGGAAGCCTTCATGACACTGAAAAAACGACTGTGCTCATTCCCTGTTCTCCAGACCCCTGATTTTAAGAAGAGATTTCTTGTGCAGGTGGACGCTTCGGCTGTAGGAATTGGAGCTGTACTGGCCCAAGGGGAGCCAAGAGAGGAGCTTCCTGTGCTGTACCTGAGTCGGAAGCTGTTGCCCAGGGAAACCAGGTATTCTACAATCGAAAAGGAGTGCCTGGCTATAAAGTGGGCCCTAGATAGCCTCCGTTACTACCTTCTTGGGAGGGAATTTGACCTGCACACGGACCACAGAGCACTGACCTGGATCCAGACCATGAAGGACCGGAATTCTCGTGTGACCAGGTGGTATCTGGAGCTCCAGCCCTTCAGGTTCTGTGTCCGTCACAAGGCAGGAAAAGAGAACGTTACTGCGGACTACCTATCAAGGCTCCCGAACATGGTCGCTTCAGGAGAGGAGGAAGGTAATGTGACGTAGAAGTCCGTCACTGGCCGCGGGCAGCATTTGGTTCTTTAACGCACACACATATTCATCACTCCTCCCCGCGCCATTATACCATAAGTTAACAATGTGGGTCGTTAACAATGTGGGTTCTATACTATAGTATCTACGACTAACCCCTGTTCTATAATATCTACTACTAACCCCTGTTCTATAGTATCTACGACTAACCCCTGTTCTATAATATATACTACTAACCCCTGTTCTATAGTATCTACTACTAACCCCTGTTCTATAGTATCTACTACTAACCCCTGTTCTATAGTATCTACTACCAACCCCTGTTCTATAGTATCTACTACCAACCCTGTTCTGTTCTATAGTATCTACTACTAACCCCTGTTCTATAGTATCTACTACCAACCCCTGTTCTATAGTATCTACTACTAACCCCTGTTCTATAGTATCTACTACTAACCCCTGTTCTATAGTATCTACTACTAACCCCTGTTCTATAGTATCTACTACTAACCCCTGTTCTATAGTATCTACTACTAACCCCTGTTCTATAGTATCTACTACTAACCCCTGTTCTATAGTATCTACTATTAACCCCTGTTCTATAGTATCTACTCCTAACCCATGTTCTATACTATAGCACTATCTACTACTAACCCCTGTTCTATATTATCTACTACTAACCCCTGTTCTATACTATAGCAGTATCTACTACCAACCCCTGGTCTATAGTATCTACTACTAACCCCTGTTCTATACTATAGCAGTATCTACTACCAACCCCTGTTCTATAGTATCTACTACTAACCCCTTTTTCTATAGTATCTACTACTAACCACTTTTTCTATAGTATCTACTACTAACCCCTGTTCTATAGTATCTACTACTAACCCCTGTTCTATAGTATCTACTACTAACCCCTGTTCTATAGTATCTACTACTAACTCCTGTTCTATAGTATCTGCTACTAACCCCTGTTCTATAGTATCTGCTACTAACCCCTGTTCTAATGTATCTGCTACTAACCCCTGTTCTATAGTATCTACTACTAACCCCTGTTCTATACTATAGCACTTCTCATTCTGGTGGTAGAGTCTTATCTCAGCAGGAGCAGCAGGGGAGGACGGGATTACACTTCCCCCTTGGCTACACACACACACGCACACACACACACAAACGTATCCTCTCCTCTCAGCACTCTCTGTCCTCCACCACCAAACCATGTCCCTCTGTAGATGGCAACATCCTCCCGTGTTCCCATTCGCCAAACACAGCTTCCTGTCTGATGCACCATGTTCCCTATATAGTGCACTACTTCTGGCCAACACCTTATGGGAGTAATGCACTATTTAGGGAAGAGACCGCCATTTGTAATGCACTATTTAAGGGAAAGATGCTCGCATTTGTAGTGCACTTTTTAGGGAAGAGGCCACCATTTGTAGTGCACTATTTAGGGAAGAGGCCGCCATTTGTAGTGCACTATTTAGGGAAGATGCCGCCATTTGTAGTGCACTATTTAGGGAAGAGGCCGCCATTTGTAGTGCACTATTTAGGGAAAAGAGTGCACTGCCATTTGTAGTGCACTATTTAGGGAAGAGGCCGCCATTTGTAGTGCACTATTTAGGGAAGAGGCTGCCATTTGTAGTGCACTATTTAGGAAGAGGTTGCCATTTGTAGTGCACTATTTAGGGAAGAGGTTGCCATTTGTAGTGCACTATTTAGGGAAGAGGCCGCCATTTGTAGTGCACTATTTAGGGAAGAGGTTGCCATTTGTAGTGCACTATTTAGGGAAGAGGTTGCCATTTGTAGTGCACTATTTAGGGAAGAGGTTGCCATTTGTAGTGCACTATTTAGGGAAGAAGGGTTGCCATTTGTAGTGCACTATTTAGGGAAGAGGTTGCCATTTGTAGTGCACTATTTAGGGAAGAGGTTGCCATTTGTAGTTATTTAGGTTGCCATTTGTAGTGCACTATTTAGGGAAGAGGTTGCCATTTGTAGTGCACTATTTAGGGAAGAGGTTGCCATTTGTAGTGAACTGCCATTTTTATTTAGGGAAGAGGCTGCCATTTGTAGTGCACTATTTAGGGAAGAGGTTGCCATTTGTAGTGCACTATTTAGGGAAGAGGTTGCCATTTGTAGTGCACTATTTAGGGAAGAGGCTGCCATTTGTAGTGCACTATTTAGGGAAGAGGTTGCCATTTGTAGTGCACTATTTAGGGAAGAGGTTGCCATTTGTAGTGCACTATTTAGGGAAGAGGTTGCCATTTGTAGTGCACTATTTAGGGAAGAGGCTGCCATTTGTAGTGCACTATTTAGGGAAGAGGTTGCCATTTGTAGTGCACTATTTAGGGAAGAGGTTGCCATTTGTAGTGCACTATTTAGGGAAGGCTGCCATTTGTAGTGCACTATTTTTGCCATTTGTAGTGATTTAGGGAAGGTTGCCATTTGTAGTGCACTATTTAGGGAAGAGGTTGCCATTTGTAGGCACTATTTAGGGAAGATGCTGCCATTTGTAGTGCACTATTTAGGGAAGAGGTTGCCATTTGTAGTGCACTATTTAGGGAAGAGGTTGCCATTTGTAGTGCACTATTTAGGGAAGAGGTTGCCATTTGTAGTGCACTATTTAGGGAAGAGGCTGCCATTTGTAGTGCACTATTTAGGGAAGAGGCTGCCATTTGTAGTGCACTATTTAGGGAAAGATGCAGCCTGAGTCATTACCTCAGAGTCTGAGGTGTCTTCCGTCGCTGCTGCTGGTATCACCCATCTCTCACACACACAGTATTCTCTCTTTTAACTAAATTAACAGGGTGTGAACGATTCCTCTACATTACCAGGGTGTGAACGATTCATCTAAATTACCAGGGTGTGAATGATTCATCTAAATTACCAGGGTGTGAATGATTCATCTAAATTACCAGGGTGTGAATGATTCATCTAAATTACCAGGGTGTGAATGATTCATCTACATTACCAGGGTGTGAACGATTCATCTACATTACCAGGGTGTGAACGATTCATCTAAATTACCAGGGTGTGAACGATTCATCTACAAAGCGGGAACGCAGCCACTTATTGATTTACAAACAGAGTATCACAGTATCATTTCCTTCAGATCAGCACTGCTGTGCTCTCTGTTTGTGTTCCGAATGGTACCCTACTCCCTATTTCACAGTATGTTTGTGTTCCGAATAGTAACCTACTCCCTATTTCACAGTATGTATGTGTTCCGAATGGTACCCTACTCCCTATTTCACAGTATGTTTGTGTTCCGAATGGTACCCTACTCCCTATTTCACAGTATGTTTGTGTTCCAAATGGTACCCTACTCCCTATTTCACAGTATGTTTGTGTTCCGAATGGTACCCTACTCCCTATTTCACAGTATGTATGTGTTCCGAATGGTACCCTACTCCCTATTTCACAGTATCTGTGTGTTCTGAATGGTACCCTACTCTCTATTTCATAGTATGTTTGTGTTCCGAATGGTACCCTACTCCCTATTTCACAGTATGTTTGTGTTCTGAATGATACACAGAGATGGCCGCCTCGCTTCGCGTTCCTAGGAAACTGTGCAGTTTTTTTGTTATTTTACATGTTATTTCTTACATTAGTACCCCGGGTCATCTTAGGTTTCATTACATACAGTCGAGAAGAACTACTGAATATAAGAGCAGCGTCAACTCACCATCAGTACGACCAAGAATATGACTTTCGCGAAGCGGATCCTGTGTTCTGCCTTTCAACCAGGACAAGGGAATGGATCCCAGCCGGCGACCCAAAAAAACGACTTCGTAAAAGAGGGAAACATAGCGGTCTTCTGGTCAGACTCCGGAAACGGGCACATCGTGCACCACTCCCCAGTATACTTCTCGCCAATATCCAGTCTCTTGACAACAAGGTTGATGAAATCCGAGCAAGGGTAGCATTCCAGAGGGACATCAGAGACTGTAACGTTCTTTGCTTCACGGAAACATGGCTCACTGGAGAGACGCTATCGGAGTCGGTGCAGCCAGCTGGTTTCTCCACGCATCGCGCCGACAGAAACAAACATGGCTCACTGGAGAGACGCTATCGGAGTCGGTGCAGCCAGCTGGTTTCTCCACGCATCGCGCCGACAGGAACAAACATGGTAAGAAGAGGGGCGGGGGCGTATGTCTTATGGCTAACGTGACGTGGTGTGGTCACAAAAGCATACAGGAACTCAAGTCCTTCTGTTCACCTGATTTAGAATTCCTCACAATCAAATGTCGACCGCATTATCTACCAAGGGAATTCTCTTCGATTATAATCACAGCCGTATATATTCCCCCCCAAGCAGACACATCGATGGCTCTGAACAAACTTTATTTGACTCTTTGCAAACTGGAATCCATACATCCTGAGGCTGCATTCATTGTAGCTGGGGATTTTAACAAGGCTAATCTGAAAACAAGACTCCCTAAATTGTATTAGCATATCGATTGCGCAACCAGGGCTGGCAAAACCTTGGATCACTGCTATTCTAACTTCCGCGACGCATATAAGGCCCTGCCCCGCCCAACTTACGGAAAAGCTGACCACGACTCCATTTTGTTGATCCCTGCCTACAGACAGAAACTAAAACAAGAAGCTCCCGCGCTGAGGTCTGTCCAACGCTGGTCCGACCAATCTGATTCCACACGCCAAGACTGCTTCCATCACGTGGTCTGGGATATGTTTCGTATTGCGTCAGACAACAACATTGACGAATACGCTGATTCGGTGAGCGAGTTCATTAGAACGTGCGTTGAAGATGTCGTTCCCATAGCAACAATTAAAACATTCCCTAACCAGAAACCGTGGATTGATGGCAGCATTCGTGTGAAACTGAAAGCGCGAACCACTGCTTTTAATCAGGGCAAGGTGACCGGAAACATGACCGAATACAAACAGTGCAGCTATTCCCTCCGCAAGGCAATCAAACAAGCTAAGCGTCAGTACAGAGACAAAGTAGAATCTCAATTCAACGGCTCAGACACAAGAGCTATGTGGCAGGGTCTACAGTCAGTCATGGATTACAAAAAGAAAACCAGCCCCGTCACGGACCAGGATGTCTTGCTCCCAGACAGACTAAATAACTTTTTTACCCGCTTTGAGGACAATACAGTGCCACTGACACGGCCTGCAACCAAAACATGCGGCCTCTCCTTCACTGCAGCCGAGGTGAGTAAAACATTTAAACGTGTTAACCCTCGCAAGGCTGCAGGCCCAGATGGCATCCCCAGCCGCGCCCTCAGAGCATGCGCAGACCAGCTGGCTGGTGTGTTTACGGACATATTCAATCAATCCCTATCCCAGTCTGCTGTTCACACATGCTTCAAGAGGGCCACCATTGTTCCTGTTCCCAAGAAAGCTAAGGTAACTGAGCTAAACGACTACTGTAGCACTCACTTCCGTCATCATGAAGTGCTTTGAGAGACTAGTCAAGGACCATATCACCTCCACCCTACCTGACACCCTAGACCCACTCCAATTTGCTTACTGCCCAAATAGGTCCACAGACGATGCAATCTCAACCACACTGCCCTAACCCATCTGGACAAGAGGAATACCTATGTGAGAATGCTGTTCATCGACTACAGCTCGGCATTTAACACCATAGTACCCTCCAAGCTCGTCATCAAGCTCGAGACCCTGGGTCTCGACCCCGCCCTGTGCAACTAGGTACTGGACTTCCTGACGGGCCGCCCCCAGGTGGTGAGGGTAGGCAACAACATCTCCACCCCGCTGATCCTCAACACTGGGGCCCCACAAGGGTGCGTTCTGAGCCCTCTCCTGTACTCCCTGTTCACCCACGACTGCGTGGCCACGCACGCCTCCAACTCAATCATCAAGTTTGTGGACGACACAACAGTGGTAGGCTTGATTACCAACAACGACGAGACGGCCTACAGGGAGGAGGTGAGGGCCCTCGGAGTGCGGTGTCAGGAAAATAACCTCACACTCAACGTCAACAAAACTAAGGAGATGATTGTGGACTTCAGGAAACAGCAGATGGAACACCCCTATCCACATCGATGGAACAGTAGTGGAGATGGTAGCAAGTTGGCTGAAGAAATTCGGCTTGTCACCAAAAGCACTCACAAACTTCTACAGATGCACAATCGAGAGCATCCTGGCGGGCTGTATCACCGCCTGGTACGGCAACTGCTCCGCCCACAACCATAAGGCTCTCCAGAGGGTAATGAGGTCTGCACAACGCATCACCGGGGGCAAACTACCTGCCCTCTAGGACACCTACACCACCCGATGTTACAGGAAGGCCATAAAGATCATCAAGGACAACAACCACCCGAGCCACTGCCTGTTCACCCCGCTATCATCCAGAAGGCGAGGTCAGTACAGGTGCATCGAAGCTGGGACCGAGAGACTGAAAAACAGCTTCTATCTCAAGGCCATCAGACTGTTAAACAGCCACCACTAACATTGAGTGGCTGCTGCCAACACACTGACTCAACTCCAGCCACTTTAATAATGGGAATTGATGGGAAATGATGTAAAATATATCACTAGCCACTTTAAACAATGCTACCTAATATAATGTTACTTACCCTACATTATTCATCTCATATGTATACGTATATACTGTACTCTATATCATCTACTGCAACCTTATGTAATACATGTATCACTAGCCACTTTAACTATGCCACTTTGTTTACATACTCATCTCATATGTATATACTGCACTCGATACCATCTACTGTATCTTGCCTAAGCTGCTCTGTACCATCACTCATTCATATATCTTTATGTACATATTCTTTATCCCCTTACACTTGTGTGTATAAGACAGTAGTTTTGGAATCGTTAGTTAGATTACTTGTTGGTTATTACTGCATTGTCGGAACTAGAAGCACAAGCTACACTCGCATTAACATCTGCTAACCATGTGTATGTGACAAATGAAATTTGATTTGATACCCTACCCCCTTTTTCGTGGTATCCAAGTGCTACGATCTAGTCTCATCGCTACAACTCCCGTACGGGCTTGGGAGAGACGAAGGTCGAAAGTCCTCCGATACACAACACAACCAAGCCGCACTGCTTCTTAACACAGCGCGCATCTAACCCGGAAGCCAGCCGCACCAATGTGTCGGAGGAAACACCGTACACCTGGCAACCTAGCGTGCACTGCGCCTGGCCCGCCACAGAAGTCGCTGGTGCGCGATGAGACAAGGATATCCCTACCGGCCAAGCCCTCGCTAACCCTGACGACGCTAGGCCAATTGTGCGTCGCCCCACAGACCTCCCGGTGGCGGTCGGTTGCGACAGAGCCTGGGCGCGAACCCAGAGTCTCTGGTGGCACAGCGCCCTTAACCACTGCTCCACCCGGGAGGCCCGTAATGACCCCCCCCTCCCCTCCACTCTCCTCATTCTCCAGGTAATGAACCCCCCTCTCCTCTGTCTCCAGGTAATGACCCCCCCCCCTCCTCCACTCTCCTCTGTCTCAGGTAATGATCCCCCTCCCTCTGTCTCCAGGTCCCCCTCTCCTCTGTCTCCAGGTAATGACCCCCCCTCCCCCTTTCCCTCTCCTCTGTCTCTGTCTCCAGGTAATGACCCCCTCTCCTCTGTCTCCAGGTAATGACCCCCCCCCCTCTGTCTCCACTCTCCTCTTCTCAGGTAATGACCCCCATCTCCTCTTTCTCTAGGTAATGACCCCCCCCTCTCCTCTGTCTCCAGGTAATGACCCCCCCCCCCATCTCCTCTGTCTCCAGGTAATGACCCCCCATCTCCTCTGTCTCCAGGTAATGACCCCCCCTCCCTCCATCTCCTCTGTCTCCAGGTAATGACCCCCCTTCTCCTCCACTCTCCTCTGTCTCCAGTTAATGACCTCCTCCACTCTCCTCTGTCTCCAGGTAATGACCCCCCCCTCTGTCTCCACTCTCCTCTGTCTCCTGGTAATGACCCCCCCCTCCTCCTCCACTCTCCTCTGTCTCCTCCAGGTAATGACCCCCCTCCTCTGTCTCCCCCCTCTCCTCCACTCTCCTCTGTCTCCAGGTAATGACCCCCCCCCCCCCTCTCCTCTGTCTCCAGGTAATGACCCCCCCTCCTCCACTCTCCTCTGTCTCCAGGTAATGACCCCCCTTCCCCCCACTCTCCTCTGTCTCCAGGTAATGACCCCCCTCTCCTCTGTCTCCAGGTAATGACCCCCCCCCTCCTCCACTCTCCTCTGTCTCCAGGTAATGACCCCCCCTCTCCTCCCTCTCCTCTGTCTCCTGGTAATGACCCCCCTTCTCCTCCATCTCCTCTGTCTCCTGGTAATGACCCCCCCCTCTCCTCCACTCTCCTCTGTCTCCTGGTAATGACCCCCCCCCCCTTCTCCTCCACTCTCCTCTGTCTCCTGGTAATGACCCCCTCTCCTCCACTCCTCTGTCTCCAGGTAATGACCCCCCCCCCTCCACTCTCCTCTGTCTCCAGGTAATGACCCCCCCCATCTCCTCTGTCTCCCTCCTCTACTCTCCTCCACTCTCCTCTGTCTCCAGGTAATGACCCCCCCCCCTCTCTCCTCTACCCCCCTCTCCTCTGTCTCCACCCCCCCCTCTCTCCTCTGTCTCCAGTCTAATGACCCCCCTCCTCTGTCTCCAGGTAATGACCCCCCCCCCTCTGTCTCCAGGTAATGACCCCCCCTCTCTCCTCTACTCTCCTCCACTCTCCTCTGTCTCCAGGTAATGACCCCCTTCTCCTCCACTCTCCTCTGTATCCAGGTAATGACCCCTCCCCCAGCAGTCCTGTAGTTTAGCATCTGCTTCATCTGACCATTTTTTATAGACCGAGTCACTGGTGCTTCCTGCTTTAATTCTTGCTTGTAAGCAGGAATCAGGAGGATATAGTTGTGTTCGGATTTACCAAATGGAGAGCGAGGGAGAGCTTTGTACGTGTCTCTGTGTGTGGAGTAAAGTTGATCTAGATTTTTTCTCC
Organism: Oncorhynchus tshawytscha; assembly: GCF_018296145.1. Classification (NCBI taxonomy): domain Eukaryota; kingdom Metazoa; phylum Chordata; class Actinopteri; order Salmoniformes; family Salmonidae; genus Oncorhynchus; species Oncorhynchus tshawytscha. The sequence continues at coordinate 40,035 of NW_024608568.1, forward strand.
CCTCTGGTTGCACATTTAACATGTTGATAGAAATTAGGATCTGTGTAATCTGAAGGAAATATGTGTCTCTAATATGGCCATATATTGTGCAGGAGGTTAGGAAGTGCAGCTCAGTTTCCACCTCATTTTGTGGGCAGTGTGCACATAGCCTGTCTTCTCTTGAGAGCCATGTCTGCCTACGGCGGCCTTTCTCAATAGCAAGGCTATGCTCGCTGAGTCTGTACATAGTCAAAGCTTTCCTTAAGTTTGGGTCAGTCACAGTGGTCAGGTATTCTGTCTCTGTGTACTCTCTGTTTAGGGCCAGTCACAGTGGTCAGGTATTCTGTCTCTGTGTACTCTCTGTTTAGGGTCAGTCACAGTGGTCAGGTATTCTGTCTCTGTGTACTCTCTGTTTAGGGTCAGTCACAGTGGTCAGGTATTCTGTCTCTGTGTACTCTCTGTTTAGGGTCAGTCACAGTGGTCAGGTATTCTGTCTCTGTGTGCTCTCTGTTTAGGGCCAGTCACAGTGGTCAGGTATTCTGTCTCTGTGTACTCTCTGTTTAGGGCCAGTCACAGTGGTCAGGTATTCTGTCTCTGTGTACTCTCTGTTTAGGGTTTAGTGGTCAGGTATTCTGTCTCTGTGTACTCTCTGTTTCAGTCACAGTGGTCAGGTATTCTGTCTCTGTGTACTCTCTGTTTAGGGTCAGTCACAGTGGTCAGGTATTCTGTCTCTGTGTACTCTCTGTTTAGGGTCAGTCACAGTGGTCAGGTATTCTGTCTCTGTGTACTCTCTGTTTAGGGCCAGTCACAGTGGTCAGGTATTCTGTCTCTGTGTACTCTCTGTTTAGGGTCAGTCACAGTGGTCAGGTATTCTGTCTCTGTGTACTCTCTCAGTCTGTTTAGGGCCAGTCACAGTGGTCAGGTATTCTGTCTCTGTGTACTCTCTGTTTAGGGCCAAATAACATTCTATTCTGTCTTTGCTCTGTTTTTCAGTAAATTCTTTCCAATACTCTCTGTTTCAAATAATTATCTTTCCAATTGTCAAGTAATTATCTTTTAGTTTTCTCATGATTTGGTTAGATCTAATTGTGTGTTGCTGTCCAATACCAGCTTGCTTAGGGGGCTCTTCTCCAGGTTAATTTCTCTGTAGGTCTCTCTCTCTTCCCCCTGACTCTTTCTCTCTGTCTGTGCTCTGTGTGTCAAGTAATGGACAATGTAGGTTACTAACGGCAAGCAATTGACAAGTCCATCACGGCGAAACGACCGGGCTAGTGGCAGACAGAGCAGAGGACAACGACCGGGCTAGAGGCAGACAGAGCAGAGGACAACGACCGGGCTAGAGGCAGACAGAGCAGAGGACAACGACCGGGCTAGAGGCAGACAGAGCAGAGGACAGACCGGGCTAGAGGCAGACAGAGCAGAGGACAACGACCGGGCTAGAGGCAGACAGAGCAGAGGACAACGACCGGGCTAGAGGCAGACAGAGCAGAGGACAACGACCGGGCTAGAGGCAGACAGAGCAGAGGACAACGACCGGGCTAGAGGCAGACAGAGCAGAGGACAACGACCGGGCTAGCGGCAGACAGAGCAGAGGACAACGACCGGGCTAGCGGCAGACGGAGCAGAGGACAACGACCGGGCTAGCGGCAGACGGATCAGAGGACAACGACCGGGCTAGCGGGCAGACAGATCAGAGGACAAGATCAGAGGACCGGGCTAGAGGCAGACAGATCAGAGGACAACGACCGGGCTAGAGGCAGACAGATCAGAGGACAACGACCGGGCTAGCGGCAGACAGAGCAGAGGACCGGAGTGACAGTTGCAGTCATTGGCAGCACGTGAATAAGGTCCACCTTCTACCCCTCACACTGTTTCTCCCTCTACCGCTCGCTCGCGTTCCCATTCTCTCTCTCGCTCTCTCTGTATCTCTCTCTCTTTCCTCGTCCTCTCATTCTCAGTGTAATCAGTTTCCCTCTGCGGAGAAAGACCAAGAGAAAGCAAGCAGGACACTTTTTTTACAGCTTGTTTGTGCCTCTGATCTGACCACAATGAAATCCTGGCAGCTGACTGGAGTGGTGGGAGATGTCCTTCAGGTAGGAACACTTGCAGTGAAACAGAGAAACGGGAATGAGTGTAGCGAGGTAGAGGAGGAGAGGAATTTAACATGCAAACATGGAATGCTTTCAGTGCAGCAGTGTGGCTGTTTTCAGCATGGACTGATCACCCATCTCACTCTCGGTCTCTCGCTGTTTCTCTGTCTCTCTGTCTCTCTCTCTCTCCATCTGTCTCTCTCTCTCATGCTCGGTCTCTCTCTCTCATGCTCCGTCTCCGTCTCTCGCTCTTTCTCTCTCTCTCTCTGTCTCGCTGTTTCTCTGTCTCTCTCTCTGTCTCGCTGTTTCTCTGTCTCTCTCTCTGTCTCTCGCTGTTTCTCTGTCTCTCTCTCTGTCTCTCGCTGTTTCTCTGTCTCTCTCTGTCTCTCGCTGTTTCTCTGTCTCTCTCTCTCTCTCTCTCTCATGCTCTCTCTCTCTCTCTCTCTCATTGCTCTCTCTCTCTCTCTCTCATCTCTCTCTCTCTCTCTCTCTGTCTCTCTCTCTCTCATGCTCTCTCTCTCTGTCTCTCTCTCTCTCTCTCATGCTCTGTCTCTCTCTCATGCTCATGCTCTCTCTCTCTCTCTCTCTGTCTCTCTCTCTCTCTCTCTCTCATGCTCTGTCTCTCTCTCATGCTCTCTCTCTCTGTCTCTCTCTCTCATGCTCTGTCTCTCTCTCATCTCTCTCTCTCTCATGCTCTGTCTCTCTCTCTCTCTCTCTGTCTCTCTCTGTCTCACTCTTTCTCTGTCTCGCTCTGTCTCTCTCTTCCTCTTCCTCCTTATCCCACTGAAGGTATGTTTTATTTACAGTTATAATCTGTTTTGCTGTGTGTGTGTGTGTGTGTTTTGCCTGAAGAGCAGTAGCCTACCTGAACCAGTGATGGAATGACTGGGAAGATGAACTACTTTGACAGGTGTGGACTGTGTTCAGCTCAGCATTCTGACTCTCCTCTCCTGCTGCACGGTAAACGGTTAGACCTCGTTAAAATGTTGTTCCCCGGTGTCGCCCCATTCGTTTAGGCATGCGTTACCATCATCAGCTCTTCTTCCATTGATGAAATGACCTTTCCGTTGATAAATGGTGTTTTATCCTGAGTTGAAGAGGTGCACTATGGGAAGTAATGACTATTCTAACAGGAAGAGAGAGTTTAGTATCCAGCTGACAGGGGTCTAATAATAAAGTGTAGAGACCAGAGCTGGTCTTATGAAACACACTGATTAGACTCTATGAAGGATACTGCGTTAGATTAGGCTTTATTACTGGTGCTCCCGATATCACAACGCGAGTGGCCAATCAAAGCTCACCATAGCATCCAACCCCTACTGGATTGGCTGACAATGGCTGTTGATACACTACCTAGTTTGCTTGCTTGTTAGCACCCACCTGAGGGCGAGGTCAGCGTGGCTGGGCGGGAGGTCAGCGTGGCTGGGCGGGAGGTCAGCGTGGCTGGGCGGGAGGTCAGCGTGGCTGGGCGGGAGGTCAGCGTGGCTGGGCGGGAGGTCAGCGTGGCTGGGCGGGAGGTCAGCGTGGCAGTTTTATATTTCTGTAATGGTCCAAAACTAGTGGTTTACAAAACTAGTGGTTTACTAGCTGGTAGAACTAGTGGTTTACTAGCTGGTAGAACTAGTGGTTTACTAGCTGGTAGAACTAGTGGTTTACTAGCTGGTAGAACTAGTGGTTTACTAGCTGGTAGAACTAGTGGTTTACTAGCTGGTAGAACTAGTGGTTTACTAGCTGGTAGAACTAGTGGTTTACTAGCTGGTAGAACTAGTGGTTTACTAGCTGGTAGAACTAGTGGTTTACTAGCTGGTAGAACTAGTGGTTTACTAGCTGGTAGAACTAGTGGTTTACTAGCTGGTAGAACTAGCTGGTGGTTTACTAGCTGGTAGAACTAGTGGTTTACTAGCTGGTAGAACTAGTGGTTTACTAGCTGGTAGAACTAGTGGTTTACTAGCTGGTAGAACTAGTGGTTTACTAGCTCTAACAGCTGATACCAGATAACCTTTTGTTGTGTTTTCTGCTGTCCCCACAGATATTGGCATTAAGTCGGCCTATGCACATTGCTTCACCGTGTGTGTGTGTGTGTGTGTGTGTGCACCACAGGAACCCGTTGTACAGTATAATTTCCCCAATGATAGAATGAATCAACTACATCCGTCTTCAGTGGTGAAAAATTATATGGCAATTGAACCTTCTGTCACAGGACCACTTCTTCTCATGACCATCACTGTGTTGGTGTATTCAGACTGTGTTCGGTTATTGCACCAGTATGGATAGATATGGGTGTGTAGCATCCTTCACTGAGCCACCTCTGCTTCACTGACTAGACTGCTATCATCCCAAACTGCGTTCCTCTGTGTACACTTGGACCCTGAGTAGTTGATGGTCTTTATTGCTATCATCCCAAACTGCATTCCTCTGTGTACACTTGGACCCTGAGTAGTTGATGGTCTTTATTGCTATCATCCCAAACTGCGTTCCTCTGTGTACACTTGGACCCTGAGTAGTTGATGGTCTTTACTGCTATCATCCCAAACTGCGTTCCTCTGTGTACACTTGGACCCTGAGTAGTTGATGGTCTTTATTGCTATCATCCCAAACTGCGTTCCTCTGTTTACACTTGGACCCTGAGTAGTTGATGGTCTTTATTGCTATCATCCCAAACTGCGTTCCTCTGTGTACACTTGGACCCTGAGTAGTTGATGGTCTTTACTGCTATCATCCCAAACTGCGTTCCTCTGTGTACACTTGGACCCTGAGTAGTTGATGGTCTTTATTGCTATCATCCCAAACTGCATTCCTCTGTGTACACTTGGACCCTGAGTAGTTGGTCTTCATTGCTTGGCCTTCCTATCTCCAGGTTTCATAAACAAGTCATTTATTTCAGGTGTTTTCCAGACTGCTGCTACTCTGATCTTACTAGAGCATGTATGGAAGCTCCACTGTTTCCATGGAAACATAATCTAGAGCATGTCTGGAAGCTCCACTGTTCCCATGGAAACATAATCTAGAGCATGTCTGGAAGCTCCACTGTTCCCATGGAAACAGAATCTAGAGCATGTCTGGAAGCTCCACTGTTCCCATGGAAATATAATCTAGAGCATGTCTGGAAGCTCCACTGTTCCCATGGAAACAGAATCTAGAGCATGTCTGGAAGCTCCACTGTTCCCATGGAAATAGAATCTAGAGCATGTCTGGAAGCTCCACTGTTTCCATGGAAATAGAATCTAGAGCATGTCTGGAAGCTCCACTGTTCCCATGGAAATATAATCTAGAGCATGTCTGGAAGCTCCACTGTTCCCATGGAAATAGAATCTAGAGCATGTCTGGAAGCTCCACTGTTTCCATGGAAATAGAATCTAGAGCATGTCACTCCATGGAAATAGAACTAGAGCATGTCTGGAAGCTCCACTTCCCATGGAAATAGAATCTAGAGCATGTCTGGAAGCTCCACTGTTTCCATGGAAATAGAATCTAGAGCATGTCTGGAAGCTCCACTGTTCCCAACGCCAGGCTCGGGGTTATTATGTTATGATCAAGCTCTATTATAGCTCCCAGTCCATATCCACCTGATATATTCACCCTCCACCACACCCACAAATTAGGGAAATCAAACATTCCTGCCTATTGACCCCCATTGTAAAAGAACCAACTACGTTGTTGATTTTTTGTTGTTGTACAGAAATAACAAAACGTGTCTCAAAGCTGCTGTGTTGTCAATGTACCAGGTAAAAAATAAGTGACCTACGGTTCACAATGCTCCCACGGAGGGAAATAGAGCCTGCGAGAAGAGCCCTGTGGCTTCAGGCTATTCGGTGTGGGAGAGTGGGATATAAACACAGTGTCCAATTAGGCTACATGTAGTGTTTAATGTTCCGGTTGCTAGCTTGCTAACACTCACTCACGTGGCTGCTAGCTAACACTCACTCACGTGGCTGCTAGCTAACACTCACTCACGTGGCTGCTGGCTAACACTCACTCACGTGGCTGCTGGCTAACACTCACTCACGTGGCTGCTAGCTAACACTCAACAGCTAACACTCACTCACGTGGCTGCTGCTAACACTCACTCACGTGGCTGCTGGCCAACACTCACTCACGTGGCTGCTGCACGTGGCTAACACTCACTCGTGGCGTGGCTGCTGGCTAACACTCACTCACGTGGCTGCTGGCTAACACTCACTCACGTGGCTGCTGGCTAACACTCACTCACGTGGCTGCTGGCTAACACTCACTCACGTGGCACTCACTCACGTGGCTGCTGGCTAACACTCACTCACGTGGCTGCTGGCTAACACTCACTCACTCACTCACTCACGTGGCTGCTGGCTAACACTCACACTCACTCACGTGGCTGCTGGCTAACACTCACTCACGTGGCTGCTGGCTGCTAACACTCACTCACGTGGCTGCTGGCTAACACTCACTCACGTGGCTGCTGGCTAACACTCACTCACGTGGCTGCTGGCTAACACTCACTCACGTGGCTGCTAGCACACCATCATGAAAAGGGGCATGAGGAAAGCCCTACAATGTAAAACTACAATTTTTTTTGCTTAGTGAGAATGCTTGGGAGTAAAGTCATCTTTTCTTAAATGTGGTTTTGGACAGCACCTTCAGAAAGCATTTATACACCCCTTGACTTTTCCCACATTTTGTTGAGTTAAAGTAGGATTAAAATGGATTGAATTGTAATTTTGGGATTTGCCCAAAACATAATGCTTTGTATTGAAGACAAAAATGTTAATTTCATCGCCAATTTATTTTGTAGTATTACTACAGTGCCTTATTGCAAACAGGAAGCATGCTTTTGAATATCTTTATTCTGTACAGGCTTCCTTCTTTTCACTCTGTCATTTAGGTTAGTATTGTGGAGTAACTACAATGTTGTTGATCCATCCTCAGTGTTCTCCTATCACAGCCATTAAACTCTGTCATTTAGGTTAGTATTGTGGAGTAACTACAATGTTGTTGATCCATCCTCAGTGTTCTTTTATCACAGCCATTAAACTCTAACTGTTTTAAAATCACCTTTGACCTCATGGTGAAATCCCTGAGCGGTTTCCTTCCTCTCCGGCAACCAGGGGTGGAAAAAGAACCCAATCGTCATACTTGAGTAAAAGTAAAGATACCTTAAAAGAAAATGACTCATGTAAATGTCACCCCGACTTTTTGAGTAAAAGTCTAAAAGTGTTTGGTTTTATAAATGTACTTAAGTATCAAAGTAAAAGTATAAATCATTTAAAATGTATTATATTAAGCAAACCAGACGACACGATTTTCTTGTTTTCTTTATTTACGGATAGCCAGGATCAACACTCAGACAACTTACAAAGGATTTGAGTGGTGTGAATACTTTTTGAAGGCATTGTAATTGACTTAAACAAGCAGACAACAAGACAATTGCAAGTTTGTGTTGCAAGCCAATGGGGTAACCTAGGTAACGACTAGTTGTTACAACGCAGAGGACTTTAGGTCTAGATTCTAGAACAACACCAGACATTCTTACATTATCATGGTTCTATAGACTGTAAAGGTGACAGACACAGGAGAGGACTGAGGTCTAGATTCTAGAACAACCCAGACATTCTTAATGTTTGGGAAATATGGTTCATATAGTCTATGAAATTCCATAATGGCAAAAGTGTTAAAAGATTTTTTTAAAACCATTTAAGAGATCTCTGAGATCACCTTTTGATGTTTGGGAAACACAATCAGGGCTATTTATTAACAGATTCATAATCAGAAAATTTAAAAGATCTCTGAGATCAGAACCATTTAAGATCTCTGAGATCTCTGAGATCAGAACTCTATTTATTAACAGATCTCTGAGATCAGATCTCTATTTATTAACAGATCTCTGAGATCAGAACTCTATTTATTAACAGATCTCTGAGATCAGATCTCTATTTATTAACAGATCTCTGAGATCAGAACTCTATTTATTAACAGATCTCTGAGATTAGAACTCTATTTAACAGATCTCTGAGATCAGAACTCTATTTATTAACAGATCTCTGAGATCAGAACTCTATTTAACAGATCTCTGAGATCAGAACTCTATTTAACAGATCTCTGAGATCAGAACTCTATTTCACCTTTTACATTTGTTTTAACTTGAGTTCAGAGTTTCCAATGTGTTTCAGTTTTGACTTCACTATATTTAGCAAGTTTTCAAATCTCCCCAGCAACTTTTATTGGTTAAAGAAGCTAGTAGTAAGAAATTCCGCTACTTTTTCAGGCTGCCTTTGGGAAGTTTTGACGCTGAAAGTTTATATGGTTTTGATAGCATTTAGTGTCTTTTCCCACTCAATTCTGCCACAGGGGAGAAGCTGTCTGTGCAAAGGAAGTCACATCACATCAAATCCTATTTTGTCACATGTGCCACATACAACAGGTGTAGACTTTACCCTGAAATGCTTATGAGCCCTTCCCAACGATACGGTTTAAAACTAATAATATAAATAAAATAACAAGAGGAATAAAATCAAATACACAAGAATGGAGCTACACTGTATACAGGAAGTACCAGATCAATGTGCAGCTATATACAGGAAGTACCAGATCAATGTGGAGCTATATACAGGAAGTACCAGTACCAGATCAATGTGGAGCTATATACAGGAAGTACCAGTACCAGATCAATGTGGAGCTATATACAGGAAGTACCAGTACCAGATCAATGTGGAGCTATATACAGGAAGTACCAGTACCAGATCAATGTGGAGCTATATACAGGAAGTACCAGTACCAGATCAATGTGGAGCTATATACAGGAAGTACCAGTACCAGATCAATGTGGAGCTATATACAGGAAGTACCAGACCAGATCAATGTGGAGCTATATACAGGGAGTACCAGTACCAGATCAATGTGGAGCTATATACAGGAAGTACCAGTACCAGATCAATGTGGAGCTATATACAGGAAGTACCAGTACCAGATCAATGTGGAGCTATATACAGGAAGTACCAGTACCAGATCAATGTGGAGCTATATACAGGAAGTACCAGATCAATGTGGAGCTATATACAGGAAGTACCAGATCAATGTGGAGCTATATACAGGAAGTACCAGATCAATAGCAGAGGGAGTCAATGTGGAGCTATGTACAGGGTACCAGTACCAGATCAATGTGGAGCTATATACAGGAAGTAGCAGTACCAGATCAATGTGGAGCTATGTACAGGAGTACCAGTACCAGATCAATGTGGAGCTATATACAGGGAAGTACCAGGACCAGATCAATGTGGAGCTATATACAGGAAGTACCAGTACCAGATCAATGTGGAGCTATATACAGGAAGTACCAAGTATCAAGTGGACTAGATCACAGGAGTACCAGATCAATATAAGGTAAGTAGATACCAGATGAATGCGTGGGTAAAGAGACTAGGCATCAGGATAGATAATAATAAGGTATTTGTGGAGATATGCATACAGGAAGTACCAGTGCCAGATCAATGTGACTAGGCATCAGAGTACCAGATAAGAGGTAAGGTATTTGAGGTAGATATGTACATGAATGCAGGGTAAAGTGACTAGACATCAGGATAGATAATAATAAGGTATTTGAGGTAGATATGTGCATGAAGGCAGGGTCAAGAGACTAGACATCAGGATAGATAATAGTAAGGTATTTGAGGTAGATATGTGCATGAAGGCAGGGTCAAGAGACTAGGCATCAGGATAGATAATAATAAGAGTAAAATAAAGAACAGAGTATCAGCAGCATATGAGTGTAAACGTGTGTGAGGCCAATTGGTTCTGTGACGTTGTCGCAAAACCTCATCAAGCGACTTCTAGCAACAAATCAAGGAACAAAAAGCGATTCTCACCAAAAATAGTTGACAATTAAAATTGTCAATGGAATGATGTTGAACGTCTGTTGGGCTGTTCTCCATCTAGCTATCTCTAGTACATGTTCTCCATCTAGCTAACTCTAGTACATGTTCTCCATCTAGCTAACTCTAGTACATGTTCTCCAACTAGCTAACTCTAGTACATGTTCTCCATCTAGCTAACTCTAGTACATGTTCTCCAACTAGCTAACTCTAGTACATGTTCTCCAACTAGCTAACTCTAGTACATGTTCTCCATCTAGCTAACTCTAGTACATGTTCTCCATGTTCTCTAGTAGTACATGTTCTCCATGTACATCTCCATCTAGCTAACTCTAGTGCATGTTCTGTAGCTAACTCTAGCATGTTCTCCATCTAGCTAACTCTAGTACATGTTCTGTTCTCCATCTAGCTAACTCTAGTACATGTTCTCCAGTGAAATAGCTAACTCAGTAATGTTCTCCCAGTGAAATAGCAGCCCAGTGAAATAGCAGCCCAGTGAAATAGCAGCCCAGTGAAATAGCAGCCCAGTGAAATAGCAGCCCAGTGAAATAGCAGCCCAGTGAAATAGCAGCCCAGTGAAATAGCAGCCCAGTGAAATGGTGGTGATGGAGGGAGAATAACTATAACACTGTGCTGTCAGGGTCGATTCTTCACCAGGCTCCGAGGCCTCAGTAGAGGAAGATACTGATGATGATGATGATGATGACTAGACCCTGAGTAGAAGAAGATACTGGTGTACTGATGATGATGATGACTAGACCCTGAGTAGAGGAAGATGATGATGAGATGAGTAGACGAAGATACTGATGATGATGATGATGACTAGACCCTGAGTAGAGATACTGATGAAGATACTGAGTGATGATGATGATGACTAGACCCTGAGTAGAGGAAGATACTGATGATGATGATGATACTAGACCCTGAGTAGAGGAAGACACATGATGATGATGAAGACTAGACCCTGAGTAGAGGAAGATACTGATGATGATGATGGTGAAGACTAGACCCTGAGTAGAGGAAGATACTGATGATGATGGTGATGCTGACCTGACCCTGAGTAGAGGAAGATACTGATGATGATGATGGTGAAGACTAGACCCTGAGTAGAGGAAGATACTGATGATGATGATGATGATGATGACTAGACCCTGAGTAGAGGAAGATACTGATGATGATGACTAGACCCTGAGTAGAGGAAGATACTGATGATGATGACTAGACCCTGAGTAGAGGAAGATACTGATGATGATGACTAGACCCTGAGTAGAGGAAGATACTGATGATGATGACTAGACCCTGAGTAGAGGAAGATACTGATGATGATGATGACTAGACTCTACATAGTGCACTACTTTCGACCAGAGCTTATGGCACCCTGTTCCCTATATAGTGCACTACTTTGGACCAGAGCTTATGGCACCCTGTTCCCTATATAGTGCACTACTTTGGACCAGAGCTAATGGGGCATTCCGTTTTGAGAATAGGGTGCCGTTTGGGATGTCGTAGCAGCAGGGTGAGATGAGGTGGAGTTATTCACTGGACAGAGCAGAACAGAGAAGAACAGAGTCTGCATTAAGGACAGAATAACCCCCAGACACTGTTCAGTTTAACTCACAGAATCAGCATGTTCTCAGAGACACGTCAAAACTCTCTCTCTTTCTCTCTCTCTCTTTCTCTCTTTCTCTCTCTCTCTTTCTCTCTCTTTCTCTCTTTCTCTCTCTCTCTCTTTCTCTCTTTGGACCTCTCTCTCTTTCTCTCTTCCTCTCTCTCTCTGGACTTTCTCTAATGGGGCATTCCGTTTTGAGAATTCTTATTCTCTCTCTCTCTCAGCTCTTTCTGAGGTGGAGTTATTCATTCTGGACGTTGGCAGAACAGAGAAGAAAGTCTCTGCTTTAAGGAAGCATTAGTGCTGGGTGAATAAAACACAATTAAATGTCTGTGTGTTTAACTCACAGAATCACTGTCTCTCAAAGTCAGCTCAGATGATTCTCTCTCTCTTTTTTCTCTCTCTTTCTCTCTTTCTCTCTCTCTCTTTTCTCTCTTTCTCTCTTTCTCTCTCTCTCTTTCTCTCTTTCTCTCTCTCTCTTTCTCTCTCTTTCTCTCTTTCTCTCTCTCTCTCCCACCCCCCCTCCTCCTCGTTCTCTCTAAACGCTGACTGTTCACATGCTGTGTTCACGCTATTCCATTCTGTCTCTGCAGCGTTGGCTACTTCTCTCTCATCTCCGGGACTGAGGAAAGTCTCTTATCAAAATGCTAATGTGCTTTAGAGGAAGCATTAGTGCTGGGTGAATAAAACACAATTAAATGTCTGTGTGTTTAATCTGGGAAGAGTGGATGGTGTTAACCACTATCTCCTCCAAAGTCAGGGCTGGGCTGGGACCAGTCTACAGCAGACACTGGGCTGGTTAACACTGTCTACAGCAGACACTGGGCTGGTTAACACTGTCTACATGATTGGACCGTCGTCTCACCTCGGCCTACAGCAGACACTGTATTTTAACACTGTCACATCAGACACTGGGCTGTTAAAGCTGAAAGCAACAAAAGGAAGACTGGGCTGGTTAACACTGTCTACAGCAGACACTGGGCTGGTTAACACTGTCTAACAGCAGACACTGGGCTGGTTAACACTGTCTACAGCAGACACTGGGCTGGGCTGGTTAACACTGTCTACAGCAGACACTGGGCTACTACAGCAGACACTGGGCTGGTTAACACTGTCTACAGCAGACACTGGGCTGGTTAACACTGTCTACAGCAGACACTGGGCTGGGCTGGTTAACACTGTCTACAGCAGACACTGGGCTGGTTAACACTGTCTACAGCAGACACTGGGCTGGTTAACACTGTCTACAGCAGACACTGGGCTGGTTAACACTGTCTACAGCAGACACTGGGCTGGTTAACACTGTCTACAGCAGACACTGGCAGCTGGGCTGGTTAACACTGTCTACAGCAGACACTGGGCTGGTTAACACTGTCTACAGCAGACACTGGGCTGGTTAACACTGTCTACAGCAGACACTGCTGGTTAACACTGTCTACAGCAGACACTGGGCTTAACACTGTCTACAGCAGACACTGGGCTGGTTAACACTGTCTACAGCAGACACTGGGCTGGGTTAACACTGTCTACAGCAGACTCTGGGCTGGTTAACACTGTCTACAGCAGACACTGGGCTGGTTAACACTGTCTACAGCAGACACTGGGCTGGTTAACACTGTCTACAGCAGACACTGGGCTGGGCTGGTTAACACTGTCTACAGCAGACACTGGGCTGGTTAACACTGTCTACAGCAGACACTGGGCTGGTTAACACTGTCTACAGCAGACACTGGGCTGGGCTGGTTAACACTGTCTACAGCAGACACTGGGCTGGCTGGTTAACACTGTCTACAGCAGACACTGGGCTGGTTAACACTGTCTACAGCAGACACTGGGCTGGTTAACACTGTCTACAGCAGACACTGGGCTGGTTAACACTGTCTACAGCAGACACTGGGCTGGTTAACACTGTCTACAGCAGACACTGGGCTGGTTAACACTGTCTACAGCAGACACTGGGCTGGTTAACACTGTCTACAGACAGACACTGTCTACAGGGCTGGGCTGGTTAACACTGTCTACAGCAGACACTGGGCTGGTTAACACTGTCTACAGCAGACACTGGGCTGGGTTACAGCAGACACTGTCTACAGCAGACACTGGGCTGGTTAACACTGTCTACAGCAGACACTGGGCTGGTTAACACTGTCTACAGCAGACACTGGGCTGGGTTAACACTGTCTACAGCAGACACTGGGCTGGTTAACACTGTCTACAGCAGACACTGGGCTGGTTAACACTGTCTACAGCAGACACTGGGCTGGTTAACACTGTCTACAGCAGACACTGGGCTGGTTAACACTGTCTACAGCAGACACTGGGCTGGTTAACACTGTCTACAGCAGACACTGGGCTGGTTAACACTGTCTACAGCAGACACTGGGCTGGTTAACACTGTCTACAGCAGACACTGGGCTGGTTAACACTGTCTACAGCAGACACTGGGCTGAGCTGGTTAACACTGTCTACAGCAGACACTGGGCTGGTTAACACTGTCTACAGCAGACACTGGGCTGGGCTGGTTAACACTGTCTACAGCAGACACTGGGCTGGTTAACACTGTCTACAGCAGACACTGGGCTGGGTTAACACTGTCTACAGCAGACACTGGGCTGGGTTAACACTGTCTACAGCAGACACTGGGCTGGTTAACACTGTCTACAGCAGACACTGGGCTGGTTAACACTGTCTACAGCAGACACTGGGCTGGGTTAACACTGTCTACAGCAGACACTGGGCTGGTTAACACTGTCTACAGCAGACACTGGGCTGGTTAACACTGTCTACAGCAGACACTGGGCTGGGCTTAACACTGTCTACAGCAGACACTGGGCTGGTTAACACTGTCTACAGCAGACACTGGGCTGGGCTGGTTAACACTGTCTACAGCAGACACTGGGCTGGTTAACACTGTCTACAGCAGACACTGGGGCTGGTTAACACTGTCTACAGCAGACACAGTTAACACTGTCTACAGCAGACACTGGGCTGGTTAACACTGTACAGCAGACAGTTAACACTACAGCAGGCTGGGCTGGTTAACACTGTCTACAGCAGACACTGGGCTGGGCTGGTTAACACTGTCTACAGCAGACACTGGGCTGGTTAACACTGTCTACAGCAGACACTGGGCTGGTTAACACTGTCTACAGCAGACACTGGGCTGGGCTGGTTAACACTGTCTACAGCAGACACTGGGCTGGTTAACACTGTCTACAGCAGACAGACACTGACACTGGGCTGGTTAACACTGTCTACAGCAGACACTGGGCTGGTTAACACTGTCTACAGCAGACACTGGGCTGGGCTGGTTAACACTGTCTACAGCAGACACTGGGCTGGTTAACACTGTCTACAGCAGACAGCAGACACTGGACACTGGGCTTAACACTGTCTACAGCAGACACTGGGCTGGTTAACACTGTCTACAGCAGACACTACAGCAGACACTGGGCTGGTTAACACTGCCTACAGCAGACACTGGGCTGGTTAACACTGTCTACAGCAGACACTGGGCTGGTTAACACTGTCTACAGCAGACACTGGGTTAAGCTGGTTAACACTGTCTACAGCAGACACTGGGTTAAGCTGGTTAACACTGTCTACAGCAGACACTGGGTTAAGCTGGTTAACACTGTCTACAGCAGACACTGGGTTAAGCTGGTTAACACTGTCTTCAGCAGACTCTGGGCTGGGCTGGTTAACACTGTCTACAGCAGACACTGGGCTGATCTGGTTAACACTGTCTACAGTAGATACTGGGCTGGGCTGGTTAACACTGTCTACAGCAGACACTGGGCTGGTTAACACTGTCTACAGCAGACAGTTAACACTGTCTACAGCAGACACTGGGCTGGTTAACACTGTCTACAGCAGACACTGGGCTGGTTAACACTGTCTACAGCAGACACTGGGCTGGTTAACACTGTCTACAGCAGACAGCAGACACTGGGCTGGTTAACACTGTCTACAGCAGACACTGGGCTGGTTAACACTGTCTACAGCAGACACTGGGCTGGGCTGGTTAACACTGTCTACAGCAGACACTGGGCTGGCTAACACTGTCTACAGCAGACACTGGGCTGGTTAACACTGTCTACAGCAGCAGACACTGGGCTGGGCTGGTTAACACTGTCTACAGCAGACACTGGGCTGGTTAACACTGTCTACAGCAGACACTGGGCTGGTTAACACTGTCTACAGCAGACACTGGGCTGGGCTGGGTTAACACTGTTAACACTACAGCAGACACTGGGCTGGTTAACACTGTCTACAGCAGACACTGGGCTGGTTAACACTGTCTACAGCAGACACTGGGGTTAACACTGTCTACAGCAGACACTGGGCTGGTTAACACTGTCTACAGCAGACACTGGGCTGGTTAACACTGTCTACAGCAGACAGTTAACACTGTCTACAGCAGACACTGGGCTGGTTAACACTGTCTACAGCAGACACTGGGCTGGTTAACACTGTCTACAGCAGACACTGTCTACAGGACACTGGGCTGGTTAACACTGTCTACAGCAGACAGACACTGTCTACAGCAGACACTGGGCTGGTTAACACTGTCTACAGCAGACACTGGGCTGGGCTGGTTAACACTGTCTACAGCAGACACTGGGCTGGTTAACACTGTCTACAGCAGACACTGGACTGGTTAACACTGTCTACAGCAGACACTGGGCTGGGTTAACACTGTCTACAGCAGACACTGGGCTGGGCTGGTTAACACTGTGCTGGTTAACACTAGGATGGTAGATTAGCTGAGTGTGAAGGAGGATTCAACTACTAGTCTGGGTACATGAGAGAGATTTAGTCGACCATACACAACACACACTCCAAAGCATTGTTATCTGACAGTCCCATATGAAGTCTGCTTGCCATGTTTAAAATAAATCAAATCAAATTCTAATGGTCACATACACACATTTAACAGATGTTGCTGGTGCAGGGAATCATATTGGTTTAAATCTTCACAGAGCTGTTATTAAAGAGTCTGTTTGTGTGATATTGTCATCTTTAATGATGGAGATAGCTGAGTGTGTCACTACTAGTCTGCTGTGTGGATACTGTTGTCTGACATTCCTTTATGAATGGCCTTTAAAAGGATGAAACCAGTGGAGCTTTAACAGATGTTGCTGGTGAGGAGCTTCTCTGTCATTGTCTGTTTGGTGTTTCACATCCCTGCTGGATACTGGGACACTGTAGGATGAAACCAGTGGAGCTTTGAGAGGAGCTTCTCTGTCATTGGTGGGTTTCACATCCCCTTACTGGGACACACTCACTCACTCACTCACTCACTCACTCACTCACTCACTCTATATCCTGGTTTGATGTTATCTGTGCCATGGGCAGCAGTGGGCCGTTTGCCAGGAACTTTACATTTTACACAACCTTTGACAGCTCTCTCTGTGTGTGTGTGTGTGTGTGTGTACTACTACTGAAAGACCATGATTGCGTAATGAAATGGAAGTAGAGAATAGAACTACTCTGAAACAGCCGAAGTGGTTCTTCAACCTGAATACTGGTGTTTTTAAGAGAGCGTTGTAACGCTGGTTGGTATTTCAGTGTATAAAGCAGCAATTGTATGTGGTTTACAGCCTAAATACTGACTCATGACAGGGTCTATGGAGAATATTTATTTCTGTGGAATTCCAACTTCATATTTGTCATTGCTTTATTTAGACAGATTAGAAACGGGACTGAAAGTGGGACAGGAATTAAACCCCTGACTTCTGGTGCAGTAAAATTGTACATTTTTAATTGGTATTTTACACCCTCAACCACACTGTAAATAATTATTACGAGGGAATTGAAATTGACAACAAACCAAAAAAAAAAAAATAAAATAATTATATATACACACTCATATACTATATAAATATGTACTATATATACTATATAAAAATGAATGCATGTCATTTCAATGTTTTTTTTTTCACTTCATTTTACCAAAACAATTACTGCTCAAAATGGAAGCATATTTTTTTGTAGCATAACCAAGATCGAGAAAATGGATTGGAACTCATTGGAAGTCTGGTTGTCTTCTCTTTGCACTTCCTATCTCGTCACATGGTTCTGTTTTTTTAGAGGATTGTGGGTAATTCAAATTATTATTTTTTGACTTTATCAATTTTTTTTACACGATGTTGAATGACTGTTTTGAAGAAAGTACAACCGTCAGGCAGATTTGTTGTATCACGAGATGTAACGGATGGTGATGAAATCACAACCGTCAGGCAGAATGACGTAACGGATGGTGATGAAATCACAACCGTCAGGCAGAATGACGTTAACGGATGGTGATGAAATCACAACCGTCAGGCAGAATGACGTAACGGATGGTGATGAAATCACAACCGTCAGGCAGAATGACGTAACGGATGGTGATGAAATCACAACCGTCAGGCAGAATGACGTAACGGATGGTGATGAAATCACAACCGTCAGGCAGAATGACGTAACGGATGGTGATGAAATCACAACCGTCAGGCAGAATGACGTAACGGATGGTGATGAAATCACAACCGTCAGGCAGAATGACGTAACGGATGGTGATGAAATCACAACCGTCAGGCAGAATGACGTAACGGATGGTGATGAAATCACAACCGTCAGGCAGAATGACGTAACGGATGGTGATGAAATCACAACCGTCAGGCAGAATGACGTAACGGATGGTGATGAAATCACAACCGTCAGGCAGAATGACGTAACGGATGGTGATGAAATCACAACCGTCAGGCAGAATGACGGTAACGGATGGTGATGAAATCACAACCGTCAGGCAGAATGACGTAACGGATGGTGATGAAATCACAACCGTCATGGTGAGGCAGAATGACGTAACGGATGGTGATGAAATCACAACCGTCAGGCAGAATGACGTAACGGATGGTGATGAAATCACAACCGTCAGGCAGAATGACGTAACGGATGGTGATGAAATCACAACCGTCAGGCAGAATGACGTAACGGATGGTGATGAAATCACAACCGTCAGGCAGAATGACGTAACGGATGGTGATGAAATCACAACCGTCAGGCAGAATGACGTAACGGATGGTGATGAAATCACAACCGTCAGGCAGAATGACGTAACGGATGGTGATGAAATCACAACCGTCAGGCAGAAGGCAGAATGACGTCAGGCAGAAACGGATGGTGATGAAATCACAACCGTCAGGCAGAATGACGTAACGGATGGTGATGAAATCACAACCGTCAGGCAGAATGACGTAACGGATGGTGATGAAATCACAACCGTCAGGCAGAATGACGTAACGGATGGTGATGAAATCACAACCGTCAGGCAGAATGCGTAACGGATGGTGATGAAATCACAACCGTCAGGCAGAATGAATAACGTAACGGATGGTGATGAAATCACAACCGTCAGGCAGAATGACGTCAACGGATGGTGATGAAATCATGTTGTAAAACCTGTCCTTACTGCCGGGGGCATTGAATGACGTCAAACGGATGGTGATGAAATCACAAATGGCAGAAAACATAAATCAGTGATGAAATCAAACCTCAGGCAGAAGATGTCATCTGATTCTGCACCAACCCAGCCCAGATGGTGATGAAAACAACCAGGCAGAATTTCTAACGGATGGTGATGAAATCACAGTCCGTCAGGCAGAATATTTCCGTGAACGGATGGTGATGAAATCACAACCTTCAGGCAGATTGACTTTGATGGTGATGAAATCACTACCTTCTGGCAGAATATAACGGATTGATGAAATCTTATCCTTCACCTGGTACGGTTTGATGTCTCAACCTCAGGCCTTCACCTAACGGATGGTGTTGAAATGTCTCCTTCAGGCAGTATGTTGCTGTGGTCTCCAACCTTCACCAAACGGATGGTGATCTCCTTCACCTGGTATGATGGTGATGAAATCACAACCTTCACCTGGTGTGATGCTGATGAAATCACAACCTCCTTCACCTGGTGTGATGGTGTGAAATCACAACCTCCTTCACCTGGTATGTTGCTGTGTCTCCTCTCCTTCACCTGGTATGTTGCTGTGTCTCCTTCACCTGGTATGTTGCTGATGAAATCTTCAACCTGCAGAATATGTTGCTGTCTGAAATCACTCTCCTTCACCTGGTATGTTTCTGTCTCTCCACTCCTTCACCTGGTATGTTGCTGTCTCCCTCTCCTTCACCTGGTATGTTGCTGTCTCACCTCTCCTTCACCTGGTGATGTTGCTGTGAAACATTCTCCTTCACCTGGTTTGATTCTGTGTCTACCCTCCTTCACCTGGTTTGTTCTGTCAGTCCTCTGGGATGGTTCTCCTTCACCTGGTATGTTGCTGTGTCTGATCTCCCTCACCTGGTATGTTGCTGTGTCTCCTCTCCTTCACCTGGTATGTTGCTGTCTCTCCTCTACTTCACCTGGTATGTTGCTGTGTCACCTCTCCTTCACCTGGTATGTTGCTGTGTCTCCTCTCCTTCACCTGGGTGTTGCTGTGTCTCCCTTCACCTGGTATGTTGCTGTCTCCTCTCCTTCACCTGGTATGTTGCTGTGTCTCCTCTCCTTCACCTGGTATGTTGCTGTGTCTCCTCTCCTTCACCTGGTATGTTGCTGTGTCTCCTCTCCTTCACCTGGTATGTTGCTGTCTCACCCTCTCCTTCACCTGGTATGTTTGCTGTCTCTCCTCTCCTTCACCTGGTATGTTGCTGTCTCACCTCTCCTTCACCTGGTATGTTGCTGTCTCTCCCTCTCCTTCACCTGGTATGTTTCTGTCTCTCCACTCCTTCACCTGGTATGTTGCTGTCTCACCTCTCCTTCACCTGGTATGTTGCTGTCTCTCCTCTCCTTCACCTGGTATGTTGCTGTCTCACCTCTCCTTCACCTGGTATGTTGCTGTCTCTCCTCTCCTTCATCTGGTATGTTGCTGTCTCACCTCTCCTTCACCTGGTATGTTGCTGTCTCTCCTCTCCTTCACCTGGTATGTTGCTGTCTCCTCTCCTTCACCTGGTGTGTTTCTGTGAACTCCTCTAGCAGACCTGGCAAAACATTTTGGTCCGTCTGTTTCATTCCTCACCTTTGCTTTCGTCTACTTCCTATTGCTTCCCAGGGTCCTTCACCAGAAGTATGTTGCTGTCTCTCCTCTCCTTCACCTGGTATCATGGATAAACTGTTCACCATTTGTCAGTCATCCATCCTGGTATGTTCTGTCACTCCTCTCCTTCACCTGGAAATGTTCAAACAGCTGTATCCTCTCTGGGAGTACACACACACACACCACACACACAGGCTGTCTCACACAGGCACACCTGGTATGTTGCACACTCCTCACACTTCACCTGGTATGTTGCTGTCTCACCTCTCCACACTGGTATGGCTGCACACATTCACCAATGTTGCTTACTCACCTCTCCTTCACCTGGTATGTTGCATTAGCCTCGACTTCAATAAGTAGAACTCTCCTTCACCTGGTGGGTTTGTCTCTCCTCTCCTTCACCTGGTATGTAGCTAGTGTCTGTCTCCTTCTGTCTCTCACCATCCTTCACCTGGTAGGATGCATTCCTCTCCTTAGAGAAAAGGGTTCTAAAATGGTTCTTTCACCAGAGGGATTGCTGTCTCACCAAGAACCTTCCTCACCTGGAAGTTGCTATTCTCCTTCACCTGGTGTGTTGCTGTCTCTCCTCTCCTTCACTGCTGTCTCCTTCCTTCATCTGGTGTGTTGCTGTCTCACCTCTCCTTCACCTGGTGTGTTGCTGTCTCTCCTCTCCTTCATCTGGTATGTTGCTGTCTCATCTCTCCTTCACCTGGTGTGTATTCATTAGTGAACACTGTAGCAGACTGTGGCAAAACATTTTGGTCCGTCTGTTTCATTCCATTTGTTTCCGTTTACTTCCTATTGCTTCCCAGGGTGAAACACAGAAGCCATTTTGTGTCTGACGGAGCCTTCAGCCCCGGTGCTCATGGATAAACTGTTTGCCGTTTGTCAGTCATCCATCGTGATCGTCATCACTGTCTTTCTACTGGGAAATCTTCAAACAGCTGTATCCTCTCTGGGAGTACACACACACACACACACACAGGCACACACACACACACGCACACACACACAGACACACACACACACAAGGGCACACATACACAAAGTGCACTTACACACACTCCCTCGTGTATCTCATTAGCCATCGACTCAATAAGTAGAACTGCCACAGCTGTCAGGGCCAGCCACGCTGCATCTGGAGTAGCTAGTGTCTGTCTATCTGTCTGCACCATACTGTAGCTAGAGGATACATTCTTAGAGAAAAGGGTTCTAAAATGGTTCTTTCCAGAGGGATAGGGTTCTACCAAGAACCGTTATCATCTGAAGAACTGTTTTTGTAAGACAAGAAGGATTCCCTTTGAAGGCGAGAAGGATTCCCATGGAAGACCAGAAGGATTCCCTTGGAAGACCAGAAGGATTCCCTTGGAAGACCAGAAGGATTCCCTTGGAAGCAAGAAGGATTCCATTGGAAAGCAAGAAGGATTCCATTGGAAGGCAAGAAGGATTCCATTGGAAGGCAAGAAGGATTCCATTGGAAGGCAAGAAGGATTCCATTGGAAGGCAAGAAGGATTCCATTGGAAGGGCAAGAAGAATTCCATTGGAAGGGAAGAAGAATTCCATTGGAAGGGCAAGAAGGATTCCATTGGAAGGCCAGAAGGATTCCATTGGAAGGCAAGAAGGATTCCATTGGAAGACAAGAAGGATTCCATTGGAAGGGCAAGAAGAATTCCATTGGAAGCAAGAACCCTATAGCATTATTATACAGAACCCTGTAGAGTTATTATACAGAACCCTGTAGAGCTATTATACAGAACCCTGTAGAGCTATTATACAGAACCCTGTAGAGCTATTATACAGAACCATGTAGAGCTATTATACAGAACCCTGTAGAGCTATTATACAGAACCCTGTAGAGTTATTATACAGAACCCTGTAGAGTTATTATACAGAACCCTGTAGAGTTATTATACAGAACCTGTATAATAACTCTACAGGTTCCTGTATAATAACTCTACAGGGTTCTGTATTATAACGCTACGGTTCTGTATAATACCTCTATAGAGGTCTGTATAATAACCTTACTCTATAGGGGTCTGTATAATAACCTGACTCTATAGGGGTCTGTATAATAACCTGACTCTACAGGGGTCTGTATAATAACCTGACTCTATAGGGGTCTGTATAATAACCTGACTATATAGGGTTCTGTATAATAACCTTATTCTATAGGGTTCTGTATAATAACCTTATTCTATAGGGTTCTGTATAATAACCTTACTCTGTAGGGTTCTGTATAATAACTATATAGGGTTCTGTGTAATAACCTTACACTATAGGGGTCTGTATAGTGACTCTATAGGGTTCTGTATAATAACCTTATTATATAGGGTTCTGTATAATAACTCTATAGGGTTCTGTATAATAACTCTACAGGTTCCCTATAGGGTTCTGTATAATAACTGTATAATAACCTATCTATAGGGTTCTGTATTATAACGCTAAGGTTCTGTATAATAACCTTACTCTATAGGGGTCTGTATAATAACCTTATTCTGTAGGGTTCTGTATAATAACTCTACAGGTTCCTGTATAATAACTCTATAGGGTTCTGTATAATAACCTTACTCTGTAGGGTTCTGTATAATGACTATATAGGGTTCTGTTTAATAACCTTACTATATAGGGTTCTGTATAATAACCTTACTCTGTAGGGTTCTGTATAATAACTATATATGGTTCTGTATAATAACCGTATTCTATAGGGTTCTGTATAATAACCTTACACTATAGGGGTCTGTATAGTGACTCTATAGGGTTCTGTATAATAACCGTATTATATAGGGTTCTGTATAATAACTCTATAGGGTTTTGTACAATAACGCTATAGGTTCTGTATAATAACCTTACTCTATAGGGTTCTGTATAATAACCTTATTCTGTAGGGTTCCTGTATAATAACTCTATAGGGTTCTGTATAATAACCTTATTCTATAGGGTTCTGTATAATAAACTCTATAGGGTTCTGTATAATAACCTTACTCTATATGGTTCTGTATAATAACCTTACTATATAGGTTTCTGTATAATAACTATATAGGGTTCTGTATAATAACCTTATTCTATAGGGTTCTGTATAATAACCTTACTCTGTAGGGTTCTGTATAATAACTATTCTATAGGGTTCTGTATAATAACCTTAGGGTTCTGTAGGTTCTGTTCTATATAATAACTCTATAGGGTTCTGTATAATAACCTTATTCTATAGGGTTCTGTATAATAACTCTATAGGGTTCTGTATAATAACCTTATTCTATAGGGTTCTGTATAATAACCTTACTCTATAGGGTTCTGTATAATAACCTTACTATATAGGGTTCTGTATAATAACCTTATTCTATAGGGTTCTGTATAATAACCTTATTCTATAGGGTTCTGTATAATAACTCTATAGGGTTCTGTATAATAACTATAAGGTTCCGTATAATAACTCTATAGGGTTCTGTATTATAACTTATTCTAAAGGTTCTGTATAATAACCTTACTCTATAGGGTTCTGTATAATAACCTTACTCTGTAGGGTTCTGTATAATAACCTTATTCTATAGGGGTCTGTATAATAACCTTACTCTATAGGGTTCTGTATAATAACCTGACTCTGTAGGGTTCTGTATAATAACCTGACTCTGTAGGGTTCTGTATAATGACTCTATAGGGTTCTGTATAATAACCTTACTCTGTTGGGTTCTGTATAATGACTATATAGGGTTCTGTTTAATAACCTTACTATATAGGGTTCTGTATAATAACCTTACTATATATGGTTCTGTATAATAACCTTACTATATAGGTTTCTGTATAATCACCTTATTCTATAGGGTTCTGTATAATAACCTTACTCTGTAGGGTTTTTTAATACAATAACTATATAGGGTTCTCTATAATAACCTTACTCTGTAGGGTTCTATTTAATAACTATATAGGGTTCTGTGTAATAACCTTACACTATAGGGGTCTGTATAATGACTATATAGGGTTCTGTATAATAACCTTATTATATAGGGGGTCTGTATAATAACAGGGTTCTACTTATTCTATAGGGTTCTGTATAATAACCTTATTCTATAGGGTCTGTATAATAACCTTACTCTATAGGGGTCTGTATAATAACCTGACTCTATAGGGGTCTGTATAATAACCATACTCTGTAGGGTTCTGTATAATGACTATATAGGGTTCTGTATAATAACCTTACTATATAGGGGTCTGTATAATAACCTTACTCTATAGGGTTCTGTGTAATAACCTTACTCTATAGGGTTCTGTGTAATAACCTTACTATATAGGGTTCTCTATAATTTCCTTACTATATTGGGTTATGTGTAATAACCTTACTATATAGGTGTCTGTATAATGACTCTATAGGGTTCTGTGTAATAACCTTACTCTATAGGGGTCTGTATAATGACTTTATAGGGTTCTGTATAATAACTATATAGGGTTCTGTGTAATAACCTTACTCTATAGGGGTCTGTATAGTGACTCTATAGGGTTCTGTATAATAACCTGACTCTATAGGGGTCTGTATAATAACTATATAGGGTTCTGTGTAATAACCTTACTCTATAGGGCCCCTGCACATTGACTCTGTACCGGTACTCCCCTGCACATTGACTCTGTACCGGTACCCCCTGCACATTGACTCTGTACCGGTACCCCTACACATTGACTCTGTACCGGTGCCCCTGCATATTGACTCTGTACCGGTACCCCCTACACATTGACTCTGTACCGGTACCCCTGCACATTGACTCTGTAGGGTACCCCTGCACATTGACTCTGTACCTATATAGGGGCCCCTGCACATTGACTCTGTACCGGTACCCCCTCGCACATTGACTCTGTACCGGTAACCCCTGCACATTGACTCTGTACCGGTACCCCTGCACATTGACTCTGTACGGTACCCCCTGCACATTGACTCTGTACCGGTACCCCCTGCACATTGACTCTGTACCGGGTACCCCCTGCACATTGACTCTGTACCGGTACCCCCTGCACATTGACTCTGTACCGGTGCCCCAGCACATTGACTCTGTGTACCGGTACCCCAGCACATTGACTCTGTACCGGTACCCCCCCCCAGCACATTGACTCTGTACCGGTGCCCCAGCACATTGACTCTGTGCAGTGCCCCTGCACATTGACTCTGTACCGGTACCCCCGCACATTGACTCTGTACCGGTACCCCTGCACATTGACTCTGTACGGTACCCCCTGCACATTGACTCTGTGCCGGTACCCCCAGCACATTGACTCTGTACCGGTACCCCAGCACATTGACTCTGTACTATATTGGGTACTGTGTAATAGCACATTGACTCTGTACCGGTACCCCAGCACATTGACTCTGTACCGGTTGCACATTGACTCTGTACCGGTACCCCTGCACATTGACTCTGTACCGGTACCCCCCTGCACATTGACTCTGTACCGGTACCCCAGCACATTGACTCTGTACCGGTACCCCTGCACCCGGTACCCCCCTGCACATTGACTCTGTACCGGTGCCCCCTGCACATTGACTCTGTACCGGTGCCCCCGCACATTGACTCTGTACCGGTACCCCCTGCACATTGACTCTGTACCGGTACCCCCTGCACATTGACTCTGTACCGGTACCCCCTGCACATTGACTCTGTACCGGTACCCCCAGCACATTGACTCTGCCGGTACCCCCCAGCACATTGACTCTGTACCGGTACCCCCCTGCACATTGACTCTGTACCGGTACCCCTGCACATTGACTCTGTACGGTGCCCCAGCACATTGACTCTGTACCGGTGCCCCCCGCACATTGACTCTGTACCGGTACCCCCGCACATTGACTCTGTACCAGTACCCCCGCACATTGACTCTGTACCGGTACCCCCTGCACATTGACTCTGTACCGGTACCCCCAGCACATTGACTCTGTACGGTACCCCCCAGCACATTGACTCTGTACGGTACCCCCCAGCACATTGACTCTGTACAGTACCCCCAGCACATTGACTCTGTACGGTACCCCCAGCACATTGACTCTGTGACTCCGGTACCCCCAGCACATTGACTCTGTACCAGTACCCCCAGCACATTGACTCTGTACTCTTGGTACCCCCAGTTATTGACTCTGTACCGGTACCCCAGCACATTGACTCTGTACCGGTACCCCCAGCACATTGACTCTGTACCGGTACCCCCCAGCACATTGACTCTGTACCGGTACCCCCAGCACATTGACTCTGTACCGGTACCCCCAGCACATTGACTCTGTACCGGTACCCCCAGCACATTGACTCTGTACCCGGTGTCTCTGTACGGTACCCCCCAGCACATTGACTCTGTGCAGTACCCCCAGCACATTGACTCTGTACGGTACCCCCAGCACATTGACTCTGTACACCCCCAGCACATTGACTCTGTACCGGTACCCCCCAGCACATTGACTCTGTACCGGTACCCCCAGCACATTGACTCTGTACCGGTACGGTGCCCCTGCACATTGACTCTGTACCGGTACCCCAGCACATTGACTCTGTACCGGTACCCCCTGCACATTGACTCTGTACCGGTACCCCCTGCACATTGACTCCCAGCACATTGACTCTGTACCGGTACCCCAGCACATTGACTCTGTACTGGTACCCCAGCACATTGACTCTGTACCGTACCCCCACACATTGACTCTGTACCGGTACCCCAGCACATTGACTCTGTACCAGTACCCCAGCACATTGACTCTGTACCGGTACCCCAGCACATTGACTCTGTACCGGTACCCCTGCACATTGACTCTGTACCGGTACCCCCCACACATTGACTCTGTACGGTACCCCAGCACATTGACTCTGTACGGTGCCCCCATATTGACTCTGTACGGTACCCCTGCACATTGACTCTGTACGGTACCCCAGCACATTGACTCTGTACCGGTACCCCTGCACATTGACTCTGTACCGGTACCCCCCATTGAGCACATTGACTCTGTACGGGTACCCCAGCACATTGACTCTGTACCGGTACCCCTGCACATTGACTCTGTGCATTGACCGGGGTACCCCAGCACATTGACTCTGTACGGTACCCAGCACATTGACTCTGTACCATTGACTCTGTACAGTACCCCCAGCACATTGACTCTGTACGGGGCCCCCAGCACATTGTCTCTGTACCGGTACCCCAGCACATTGACTCTGTACCGGTACCCCTGCACATTGACTCTGTGCCGGTGCCCCAGCACATTGACTCTGTACCAGTACCCCAGCACATTGTCTCTGTACGGTACCCCTGCATTAGGCTCTGTACCGGTGCC
>NW_024608569.1:0-37500 GCF_018296145.1 Oncorhynchus tshawytscha
AGTGATAAATCAAGCTTCACCATCTGGCAGTCCGACGGACAAATCTGGGTTTGGCGGATGCCAGGACAACGCTACCTGCCCGAATGCATATAGTGCCAACTGAAAAGTTTTGTGAAGGAGGAATAGTGGTCTGGAGCTGCTTTTCATGGTTCGGGCTAGGCCCCTTAGTTCCAGTAAAGGGATATCTTAAATCTACAGCATACAATGTTATTCGAGACTATTCTGTGCTTCCAACTTTGTGGCAACAGTTTGAGGAAGGCCCTTTCCTGTTTCAGCATGACAGTGCCCCCATGCAGAAAGCGAGGTCCATACAGAAGTGAATTGTTGAGATCGGTGTGGAAGAACTTAACTGGCCTGCACAGAGCCCTGACCTCAACCCCATCGAACACCTTTGGGATGAATTGTAACGCCGACTGTGAGCCAGGCCTAATCACCCAACATCAGTGCCCGGCCTTACTAATGGTCTTGTGGCTGACCGAAATGTTCCAACATCTAGCGGATTGCCTTCCGAGAAGAGTGTGTTGTTGTTATAGCAGCAAAGGGATGACCAACTCCATATTAATGCCCATGATTTTGAATGAGATTTTTGACGAGCAGGTGTCCAGATACTTTTGGTTAGGTGGTGTAGTGAACCATGATGAGATTCTGAGGCCCATTTTTTTTTTTTTTGCCTTTCATCCACCATCACCATGTTTCAGCATGGTAATACATGGCCCCATGTCACAAGGATCTGTACACAATTCCTGGAAGTTGAAAATATCCCAGTTCTTCCAAACTCACCAGACATGTCACCAAATGAGCATGTTTGGGATGCTCTGTATCGACATGTACGACAGCATGTTTCGGTCAATATCTAGCAAGAGGAGTGGGACAGCATTCCACAGACCACAATCAACAACTTAATGTGAAGGATATGTCACACCAGATACTGACTAGTTTCTGATCATCGCCCCTATTTTTTTAATATATTTTTTTAAGATATCTGAATTCCCAGTCGTGAGATCCACAAATTGGGGCCAAATTAATTTTTCAGTTGACTGATTTTCTTATGAACTGTAACTTAGTAAAATCTTTGAAATTGTATGTTTTATTTTTGTTCAGTGTAAATTGGCTTAAAAATCTGTCAATACTTTAACATTTCTGTCTAGCAATGATCAACAACCAACTTGACAGAGCTTGAATAAAAAAAAAAATGTATAATGTGCAAATATTTTATAATCCTGGTGTGCGAAGCTGATAGACTTACCTAGAAAGACTTCCAAAGTGATTCTGACATGTATTGACTCAAGGGTGTGAATGCTTATGTAAATTAGAAGTTTTTGTATTTCAGTTTCAAATCATTTGCGACAATTTCTAAATACATGTTTAAACTTTGTCATAATGGGTTATTTTGTGAAATCTATTGAATCCATTTTGAATTCGGGCTGTAACACAACATGTAATAAATCAAGAGGTCTGAAGGCCTGTACTTAGTCTCTAACCTTTTACTCTTCAGGAAGACATTCTCCAGGCCTGTCCAGCTAACAGTGTTTACTATGATCTTGGGGGCGTTTGTAGCGGCAAGGTACGTTCTACTGCTCCATGTGTGAAGAGTCTCTGACGTCAGCTTTAGTCATGGTATATCATCTATAGGACCGCTTTATTCATTTAGTATAATATCTTTAGGACAGCTTTATTCATATGGTATATAATATTGTTAGGTCAACTTTATTCATATGGTATAGTTTTGTTTTTATTTCACCTTTTATTTAACCAGGTAGGCTAGTTGAGAACTTGTTCTCATTTACAATTGCGACCTGGCCAAGATAAAGCAAAGCAGTTCGACACAAACGACAACACAGAGTTACACATAGAATAAACAAAGATACAGTCAAGAATACAGTAGAAAAAAATATATATACAGTGCGTGCAAATGAGGTAGGATAAGGGAGGTAAGGCAATAAATAGGCCATGGTGGGAAGTAATTACAATATAGCAATTAAACACTGGAATGGTAAAGTTCTGAAGATGAATGTGCAAGTAGAGATACTGGGGTGCAAAGGAGCAAGATAAATAAATAAATACAGCATAGGGATGAGGTAGTTGGATGGGCTATGTACAGGTGCAGTGATCTGTGTGCTGCTCTGACAGCTAGTGCTTAAAGTTGGTGAGGGAGATATGAGTCTCCAGCTTCAGTGATTTTTGCAGTTTGTTCCAGTCATTGGCAGCAGAGAACTGGAAGGAAAGGTGGCCAAAGGAGGAATTGGCTTTAGGGGTGACCAGTGAGATATACCTGCTGGAGCGCGTGCTGCTATGGTGACCAGTGAGCTGAGATAAGGCGGGGCTTCACCTAACAGAGACTTGTAGATGACCTGGAGCCAGTGGGTTTGGCGACGAGTATGAAGCGAGGGCTAGCCAACGAGAGCGTACAGGTCGCAGTGGTGGGTAGTATATGGGGCTTTGACAAAACGGATGGCACTGTGATAGACTGCATCCAATTTGTTGGGTAGAGTGTTGGAGGCTATTTTGTCAATTATAACGCCGAAGTCAAGGATCGGCAGGATGGTATGTTTGGCAGCATGAGTTGTTTGTTGCGAAATAGGAAGCCGATTCTAGATTTCATTTTGGATTGGAGATGCTTAATGTGAGTCTGGAAGGAGAGTTTACAGTAACCAGACTGTATTTGTAGTTGTCCACATATTCTAAAGTCAGAACCTTCCAGAGTAGTGATGCAGGCAGGTGCGGGCAGCGATTGGTTGAAGAGCATGCATAAAACATTTAGGTCAGCTTTATTCATATGTTGTATTATATCTTTAGGTCAACTGTATTCATATGCTATATAATATCTTTAGGTCAACTTTATTCATATGCTATATAATATCCTTAGGTCAGCTTTATTCATATGGTATATATTATCTTTAGGTCAGCTTTATTCCTGGTGCACAGAGAAGGGTTAGGGTCCACACCAGTATCTCCATGTATTTTCTTGTGTTATGTCCCGTTTTTGTCCTACGCTGAATGACCACATTGGAA
Source organism: Oncorhynchus tshawytscha (assembly GCF_018296145.1). Classification (NCBI taxonomy): domain Eukaryota; kingdom Metazoa; phylum Chordata; class Actinopteri; order Salmoniformes; family Salmonidae; genus Oncorhynchus; species Oncorhynchus tshawytscha. The sequence goes on from NW_024608569.1 coordinate 3,013, forward strand.
ATAAGTGTTTTACGCTTTCATGTGTGTTACGAATCCCTTTTGGCCCGACAGTCTAGGGGAGATGGTAACGAGACCTGTAACATAACTCATGCAAATTATAATAGTGAAAAAGTAAAAGTGAGAACGAAATAACCACAGACAACTAAATTAGAAAACACACGGTAATGGGGGGGAAGCAGGAAAAGGGGCTGAGCTGGACCCAAGGAAAGAAATAATAAGTATTCAAAAACACCCCTAAGCTAGACTAGCCTATTTCAACAACAGCTAACTAACCAAAAATACAGTGGGTGGTCCGCCCAGTTCTAACTAGTGTATTTAACAAAGTTTACCTACGGGTAGTGTATGCCCATGGGCGACTTGTCTTGGTTCCCCCTTTTCCCACCAGCAAACGAACACAAACACCATAACCAAAAACAATACTCACAGGTGAGGACAAAGTGATATGGAGGTGCTCAAACAAAAGATAGCTCAATACATAAAGAGTGATAGAGAGACATAGTAGGAGAGGGTGAAACAGAGCAATCTACAGACATATGGCATTTACAGAGATTGAGCTCTAGAGCAAACAACTGACAGGGTTTTTAAACCAAGGGAAAGGAACTGCGATTGGGTAGGAAACAGGAGGTGTGTCTTCTGATTGATGATTGATTGGTGACTGGTTGGGGAGTGATGATTTTCACCTGTGAGGGGAGAAGGAGAGAAAAGAACACAGGATACATATACACAAACACACAGGATAACTGTATCCGTAACAATGTGTCATCCTCTGGGTTTCTTGTATTTTAAAAACTGTTTTAAACTGCATATTGTTTTACCAAAAATAAAATGAATCAATTCATAGTGTTTAAATGATCTCTTTGTGTTGTGCTGGAGGAGTCATGCCTTCTCCAGAATGTTATCTTTATGGCGTGTGTAAGCTGAGTCTCTGCCCCCAGCTAAATACATGTTCCAACATGTCCCTTATGTTTCTGACCTGTCTCTGCGCTCTACTGCACTGACCTGCTGTATGTGTCCGTCCGTACGTGTTCTCTCTCCAGTGCTGACCTGTCTTTCGACCTCCAAGGCTATGTGTTTATTCTGCTAAATGATGTTCTGACTGCAGCTAACGGAGCCTACGTCAAGCAGAAGCTAGACTCCAAGGTATGTAAGCAGCTAGCTGGACTTATGTGTGTGTGTGTGTATATACAGTGGGGCAAAAAAGTATTTAGTCAGCCACCAATTGTGCAAGTTCTCCCACTTAAAAAGATGAGGCCTGTAATTTTCATCATAGGTACACATCAATTATGACAGACAAAATGAGAAAAAATCCAGAAAATCACATTGTAGGAATTTTTAATGAATTCTTTTGCAAATTATGGTGGAGAGTGAAGGAAAAGCAGCCAACAAGTGCTCACATATGTAGGAACTCCTTCAAGACTGTTGGAAAAGCATTCCAGATGAAGCAGGTTGAGAGAATGCCAAGCTGTCATCAAGGCTACTTTGAAGAATCTAAAATATATTGTGAATGCTTTTTTTGGTTACTACATGATTCCATATGTGTTATTTCATAGTTTTGATGTCTTCACTATTCTACAATGTAGAAAAAGTCTTAAGAGGTGGGTGCAAACTTTTGACTGATACCGTATGTTGCACCTAGCTGGACTAATATATTTAGCATTCAGAAAGTATTCAGACCCTATCACTTTTCCCACATTTTGTTACATTATAGCCTTATTCAAAAATGTATTACATTAATTTGAGCAATCGGGGGAGAAGGGCCTTGGTCAGGGAGGTGGAGGAATAATGGTTTGGGGCTGTTTTCATGGTTCAGTCTAGGCCCCTTAGTTCCATTGAAGGGAAACTTAACTCTACAGCATACAATGACATTCTAGACTATTCTGTGCTTCCAACTTTTTGGCAACAGTTTGGGGAAGGCCGTTTCCTGTTTCAGCATGACAATGACCCCGTGCACAAAGCAAGGTCCATACAGAAATGGTTTGATGAGATCGGTGTGGAAGAACTTGACTGGCCTGCACAGAGTCCTGACCTCAACCCCATCAAACACCTTTGGGAGGAATTGGAACGTCGACTGCGAGCCAGGCCTAATCGGCCGACATCACTAATGCCCTTCTGAGTGGAAGCAAGTCCCTGCAGCAATGTTCCAACGTCCAGTGGAAAGCCTTCCCAGCAAAGGGGGGACAAACTCCATATTTTAATGCCCCTGATTTTGGAATGAGATGTTTGTAGAGCAGGTGTCCATGTAGTGTATGTGGAGATAATGGAAGGCAAGCTATCCTTCACATGTTATTGCTGGATACCAGTTAGTTTAGCTAATCAGACAAAACTTGTGACTGACGTTTTAACTCAATAAATTATCAAGGCTTGTACTCCAGTATAGCACAAACAGGCTGAGATATGTTTAGAAAGTGACCCACTGTCACCCTCGGTGACTTCTGAATGAGAGTTAATTTTGGGAGTTGACATGAGGTGAGGTTGCCTGTTGCACTCATATTACACTGTCTGCTAGCTTTCTAATTCACTTCATGCTACTGCTTTGACGATCTCTCATCACCACTAGTTCTACTGTTCTACTACTAGTAATACTATTCTACTACCATTTCTACCACTAGTTATACTATTCGACTACTACCACTAGTTATACTATTCTACTACTAGTTCTACTGTTCTACCACTAGTTATACTACTAGTTCAACTATTCTACTACTAGTTATACCACTTGTTCTACTACTAGTTATACTGTTCTACTACTAGTTATACTCTTCTACCACTAGTTACTATTTTACCATCAGTTATACCACTAGTTCTACTGTTCTTCTACTAGTTATACTGGTCTACTAGTTATGCCGCTAGTTATACCACTAGTTATACTGTTCTACCCCTAGGTCTACTACTAGTTATACTGTTCTACCATTAGGTCTACTACTAGTTATACTGTTCTGCTACTAGTTATACCACTAGTTATTCTGTTCTACCACTAGTTCTACCTTTAGTTATACTGTTCTACCTCTAGTTATACTGTTCTACCACTAGTTATACTGTTATACTACTAGTTATACCACTAGTTATACTATTCTACCATCAGTTATACCACTAGGTATACTGTTCTACCACTAGCTATACCACTAGTTATACTGTTCTACCACTAGTTATACTGTTCTACCACTAGGTCTACTACTAGTTATACTGTTCTACCACTAGTTCTACTGTTCTGCTACTAGTTATACTGTTCTACTACTAGTTATACCACTAGTTATTCTGTTCTACTACTAGTTATACTGTTCTACTACTAGTTATACTGTTCTACCTCTAGTTATACTGTTCTACCTCTAGTTATACTGTTATACCACTAGTTATACTATTCTACCATCAGTTATACCACTAGGTATACTGTTCTACCACTAGCTATACCACTAGTTATACTGTTCTACCACTAGTTATACTGTTCTACCACTAGGTCTACTACTAGTTATACTGTTCTACCACTAGTTCTACTGTTCTGCTACTAGTTATACTGTTCTGCTACTAGTTATACTGTTCTACTACTAGTTATACCACTAGTTATTCTGTTCTACTACTAGTTATACTGTTCTACCTCTAGTTATACTGTTCTACCTCTAGTTATACTGTTCTACCTCTAGTTATACTGTTATACCACTAGTTATACTATTCTACCATCAGTTATACCACTAGGTATACTGTTCTACCACTAGCTATACCACTAGTTATACTGTTCTACCACTAGGTCTACTACTAGTTATACTGTTCTACCACTAGTTCTACTGTTCTGCTACTAGTTATACTGTTCTACTACTAGTTATACCACTAGTTATTCTGTTCTACTACTAGTTATACTACTAGTTATACCACTAGTTATTCTGTTCTACTACTAGTTATACTGTTCTACTACTAGTTATACCACTAGTTATACTGTTCTACCACTAGTTATAATGTTCTACCACTAGTTATACGGTTCTACCACTAGTTCTACCACTAGTTCTACCTCTAGTTATACTGTTCTACCACTAGTTATACTGTTCTACCACTAGTTATACTGTTCTACTACTAGTTATACCACTAGTTATACTATTCTACCATCTGTTCTACTACTAGTTATACTATTATACTACTAGTTCTACCTCTAGTTATACTGTTCTACCACTAGTTATACTGTTCTACTACTAGTTATACCACTGGTTATACTGTTCTACTACTAGTTATACTGTTCTACCACTAGCTATACTACTATTATACTGCTAGTTATACTTTTCTACCGCTCGTTATTCTCCCGCAAGTTATGTTATACTGCCGCTAGTTATACTATTCTATTGCTAGTTATACTATTCTACTACTGCCAAAGTCATTTTTATGTACGGTTCTTTAGACTAATGATAACCCTACCACCATATATAGTGTTAGCATGCCATCCCAACAACCCCAAAGAGTTTGTTGTAGAGCAGTGAGCTGGTGACAGCTGTATGCTGGCTAGAGAGGAATGTACCATCATGAATAACCCTCTCTGTTCTCTTCTCTGCCTCTTCTTCCCCTCCCTTCTCTCCCTCTCTTGCCCCTCTCTCCCTCTCAGGAGCTGGGGAAGTATGGCTTGCTGTATTATAATGCGTTGTTTATGATCTTTCCAACAATGCTGCTAGCTCAACTCACTGGAGACGTTCAGAGGGTAAGATCTGTTTGTCTGTGTGGCAGCAGTCTCTCAATGTGCTAATGTCATGGAGAGACTGAGAGGGAGGGCACGAGACAATTGGCAAAGTGGGAAAACTTAGGCAGGAAACGTCAACTCATGCATGAAAAAAATAATAATTAAAGAAAAGCATCTGTCGGTCATATTTTTAATCTGAGCCTAGAGAAAAGTATTTGTCCTCAGGCCTGGAGGGAAGCCAGTCATTTGGCTACCCAAGAGTGGTAAAGCAGCTGGTTTACACTGGTTCTAACAGCAGACCTATCAGCAAACTGTTGAAAATACAGTACAACACTATTTCTCTGGAAACAAATTAACAACAGACGTTCAGCATGCTTATAGAGAAGGGCACTCAACATGTACTTCTCTGACATAAATGTAAAATAAGACGATTGTGGGTGCTGTTCTGTTAGAGTTCAGTGCAGCCTTTGACAGTACTGACCATAACCTGTTGTTGAGAACTTGTGTTATGTGGATTCAGAGCTATCTAATAGAACTCAGAAGGGCTTCTTTAATGTGAAACATTTAAGGTGTAGTGTACCACAGGGCAGCTCTTCAGCTCTGCCACTTTTTTCTATTTTGACCAATGAGCTGTCACTGGCATTACACAAAGCCTGTATGTCCATGTATGCTGACGATTCAACCATATGCTCATGAAGTCATCAAAACCCTAAACAGTTGCAGTCTGTTTTGGAATGGGTACCAGTAATAAACTTGTCCTGAACATCTCTAAAACGAAGAGCATTCTATTTGGTGCAAATCATTTCCTACGTTCTAGACCTCAGTGGCTGTTGTACAAGTTGAGAGGACTAAATTACTTGTAAACTGTCATGGTCAAAACATATTCAATGGTTGTGAAGATGGAGAGCGGTCTGTCCGTAATAAAGAGATGCTGTGCTTTTATGACACCAAGTCCTGCAGGCTCTAGTTTTCTTGTCTTGATTATTGTCCGGTCGAGTGCTGCAATAAAAGACCTAGAATGCCCAGAACAGAGCGGCACCTCTTGCTCTTCATTGTAATCAGAGGGCTGATATAAATACTGCAGTGCCTTGCAAAAGTATTCATCCCCCTTGGTGTTTTTCCTATTTAGTTGCATTACAACCTGTAATTTGAATGGATTTTTATTTTTGGATTTCCGGTAATGGAAATACAGAAAATAGTCCAAATTGGTGAAGTGAAATGAAAAACTGAAAAGTTGTGCGTGCATATGTATTCCCCTTTGCTATGAAGCCCCGGTGCAACCAATTACCTTCAGAAGTCACATTGCACACGGGTGGACTTTATTTAAGTGTCACATGATCTCAGTGTATATATACACCTGTTCTGAAAGGCCCCAGAGTCTGTAGCATCACCAAGCAGACCAAGGAGCTCTCCAAACAGGTAATGGACAAGGTTGTGTTGTAAAAAATATCAGAAACTTTGAACATCCCACAGAGCACCATTAAATCCATTATTAAAAAATGGAAAGAATATGGCACCACGTGGGGGCTGCCCACCAAAACTCACAGACCAGGCAAGGAGGGCATTAATCAGAGAGGGAAAAAAAAACTCTGATAACCCTGAAAAAGCTGCAAAGCTCCACACCGGAAAATGGAGTATCTGTCCATAGGACCACTTTAAACCCTACACTCCACAGAGCTGGGCTTTACAGAAGAGTGGCCAGAAAAAGGCATTGTTTTAGAAAAAAAATAAGCAAACACGTTTGGTGTTTGCCAAAAAGCATGTGGGGGAGACCCCAAACATATGGAAGAAGGTACTCTGGTCAGATGAAACTAAAATTGAGCTTTTTGGCCATCAAGGAAAACGCTATGTCTGGTATAAACCCAACACCTCTCATCACCCCGAGAACCCAGTGAAGCATTGTGGTGGCAGCATCATGCTTGTGGGGATGTTTTTCATCAGCAGAGACTGAGAAACTGGTCAGAATTGAAGGAATGTTGGATGGTGCTAAATACAGGGAAATTCTTGAGGGGAAACCTGTTTCAGTCTTCCAGAGATTTGAGACTGGGACGGAGCTTCACCTTCCAGCAGGACAATGACCCTGAGCATACTGCTAAAGCAACACTCGAGTGGTTTAAGGGGAAACATTTAAATGTCTTGGAATGGCCTAGTCAAAGCCCAGACCTCAATCCAATTGAGAATCTGTGGTATGACTTGAAGGAGCTGGAGCAGTTTTGCCTTGAAGAATGAGCAAAAATCCCAGTGGCTAGATGTGCCAAGCTTATAGAGACACAGCCCAAAAGACTTGCAGCTGTAATTGCTCCACAAGGTGGCTCTACAAAGTATTGACTTTGGGGGTGAATAGTTATGCACTTTCAAGTTCTGTTTTTTTTTCTTATCTTGCTTGTTTCACAATAAATTAAAAAAATTGCATCTTCAAAGTGATAGGCATGTTGTGTAAATCAAATGAGACAAACCCCCCAAAAAACGTTTAATTCCAGGTTGTAAGGCAACAAAATAGGAAAAATGCCAAGGGGGTGAATACTTTCGCAAGCAACTGTATGCATGCCAGTCTCTCTTGGCTAAGAGTTGAGGAGAGACTGACAAGAAAACATGCAATAATGGCTCTATATAATACTGTATCTCATATTGGTCAAATGAACAGCAAACCTGGTTTAAAAAAACAGATAAAGCAACACCTCTCCCCTGTTTGACCTAGATTGTTTGTGTATTGATATGTAGGCTACGTGTGCCACTTTTGTAGTTATGTCCTTAAGCTGTACTTGTCTATTCATGTTTTGTGTGGACCCCAGGAAGAGTAGCTGCTGCTTTTGCAACAGCTAATGGGGGATCCTAATAAGATACCAAAAGAGTGCGAGACAGAGAGACAGTGTCAGAGTGGTAGAGAGGCCTGGTTTTCCTAACTCAGGAAGTGAAGAGGCCAGCAGCCAGAAACACACAAAGCTGCCATTATGTTGTTAGCTACTACTAAATACACTTTCTCTGCTGTCTTAATGATGGTGTATGTCTGCAGGCGGTGGAGTATGATGGCTGGACAGACATCCTGTTTCTCAGCCAGTTCATCCTATCCTGTATAATGGGGTGAGATCCTGACTCTTAACCTCTGTTCTCTACCCCTCTTCCATACTCCTCTTCTGTCTGTTTTCTACCCTTCTGTGCTGTGTGTGTGATGACTTGTGGTGTGTTTGTATTGCAGGTTTGTGCTGATGTATTCTACAGTGCTCTGTACACAATACAACTCCGCTCTAACCACCACCATCGTGGGCTGTATCAAGGTAAGCTCCCAGAACAGAACCCCAGCCCATTAATAATGACAAGATAAAATGCTGTCTTACCCCTAACCCATTAATTATGACATTATAAAACATTCTCTAATAATGACATAAAACACTAACCCTAACCCATCAATAATGACATAAAATGCTCTCTAACCCGCCGATATTTTCAGCTAAAAGAAATTGCGGCGTTTTAAGCATTCTAGTACAGTTAAACACACACACATGGACGCAGAGGTCCAAGGCACTGCATCTCAGTGCAAGAGGCGTAACAACAGTGCCTGGTTCGAATCCAAGCTGGATAACATCCAGCCGTGATTGGGAGTCTCATAGGGCGGCGCACAATTGGCCCAGCATCGTCCGGGCCGTCGTTGTAAATAAGAATTTGTTCTTACTGACTTTTATCTTGAAGGCCAATTGGAAATTCCACCATTGCGTCTAATCCTCATTGTTGCTAGCTTCACAACACATAACTCGGTCAAGTCAAGCCTCACTAGCCAGATGAAGCTAGCTGGCTGCTTAACCCTGTTGCCCAAAGCTAAAGTTATAAGTAGCTGGCTAGCTATTTATTTTCATAAACAACAAGTGGCAACCTAGCTAATACTTATTCACAAGGATTCCTAAGAATAATGAAAATGACTGCAGTTTCTACTGATCATTGTTTTCAGGCAGGTTGTATTGGTGCTGGCCAGGTACCAAGCCAAAGCTAGCTACCCCAGAAGTGCGGTCGAACAAATTATGCTTTATTACCAACGCAGTATTGAAAACACATCGTTTGTGGCCGGTGTTTACTTTTCTGTACAGCTTTGACCCAAACGGCGTTCCATAGTATGTATGTCGTGATGCTATTACTGTGTAACATCTGAAAAATAGCACACTTAGTAGTGTGTCCCGGTGCTCGACCAGTCGGCGAAAGCCAACATCACCCACGACAGAGAACGGTTGATTGTCAAGGGCAATGAATTCCATTATCTTGGCATTAATTGATTTTGCCTTTTGTGTTGTCTCGCTCAAATGACTGCTCGATCCACACAGCAGACATTGTGTGGGCTAGGTTAGGAGTGCTGTGTAGCGCCATTACGTCATGTACCTACGTTATATAGGTATGCACGGAGGCTTTGACATCGGGCCGATAAGTTCACCAATATATTGTGCATCCCTAATAATGACATGATAAAACGCTCTCTAACCCATCAGTAATCACATGATAAAACGCTCTCTAACCCATCAGTAATCACATGATAAAACGCTCTCTAACCCATTAGTAATCACATGATAAAAAGCTGTCTAACCTGAACCTGTTAAGGACAAAACTCTTCTAACCGATTAATAATGACGTGATAAAATGTTTTCTAACCCATCAATAAAAGCACGAAACAAACACTAATCCTAACCCATTAATAATGACGCGATAAAATGCCCTAACCCATTAATAATGACAAAACGTTCTCTAACCCATTAATAATGACACACGCTCTCTAAACCCATCAATAATCACATGATAAAACCTCACTCTAACCCATTAATATTGACAAAACGTTCTCTAACCCATTAATAATGACACACGCTCTCTAAACCCATCAATAATCACATGATAAAACCTCACTCTAACCCATTAATATTGACAAAACGTTCTCTAACCCATTAATAATGACACACGCTCTCTAACCCATCAATAATCACATGATAAAACCTCGCTCTACCCCTAACCCATCAATAATGACATGATAAAATGTTTTTTTAATCCTTCTACTGCGTTCTTTCTTACAGAATATTCTAGTGACATACATCGGGATGGTGTTTGGTGGAGACTACATTTTCTCTTGGACAAATTTCATTGGTTTAAATATCAGGTATGGACTGGATATATTTGGGCTTAAGTCACACAACAGCAGAAATAGTTCTTCATTTCAGACAGTTAATGGTGTGTGTGTGTGTGTGTGTGTGTGTGTGTGTGTGTGTGTGTGTGTGTGTGTCAGTATTGCAGGTAGCCTGGTGTACTCCTACATTACTCTGACAGAGGAACAGTCCAGTAAACCCTCTGAGAACGCCATGGAGATCAAGGGGAAAGTGGTGGTATGACATCATGGTGACATCGGTATACCAGAGAAAGTCACTGGAGATCCTTTTTCAAATGTTAATGGTACAAGAGAACATTCTATTTTTGGTACATGTTGTATTTATGGACTTAACAGCTGTGGTTACCATAGCAACCAACTGGACACCCCACCATGGCAACAGGCTCCTCCCACTGGACATGTGGATTAGGAGGGTGTTGCTGGGGCAACATGATTTTAAAGGGTGCTTTTACTTAACTTCATGTTTAGTCATTAGACGATTACATCATGGAGAGCACGGTCTTCCTGTTTTTGGTGAAATGGGTTCATGGGGATTGAATTCTCTCCTGATGTCAGAACCAAGCAGAATGTGTGGAATGTTCCCTCAAACAGGAATGGTCCAATGGAATCTGAGGCAGTATTATGTGGGTGCTGGTATGTGCATAAGATGTTGTCCATCATACAGTTGAAGTCGGAAGTTTACATACATATACACCTTAGCCAAATACATTTAAACTCAGTTTTTCACAATTCCTGACATTTAATCCTAGTAAAAATCCCCTGTCTTGGGTCAATTAGGATAACCACTTTATTGTCAGAATAATAGTAGAGAATCACATTCCCAGTGCGTCAGAAGTTTAAATACATTCAATTAGTATTTGGTAGCATTACCTTTAAATTGTTTAACTTTGGTCAAACGTTTCGAGTAGCCTTCCACAAGCTTCCCACAATAAGTTGGGTGAATTTTGGCCCATTCCTCCTGACAGAGCTGGTGTAACTGAGTCAAGTTTGTAGGCCTCCTTGCTCGCACACGCTTTTTCAGTTCTGCCCACAAATTTTCTATAGGTTTGAGGTCAGGGCTTTGTGATGGCCACTCCAATTCCTTGACTTTGTTGTCCTTAAGCCATTTTGCCACAACTTTGGAAGTATGCTTGGGGTCATTCAACCCATTTGCGACCAAGCTTTAACTTGAGATGTTTCTTCAATATATCCACATAATTTTCCTACCTCATGATGCCATCTATTTTGAGAAGTGCACCAGTCCCTCCTGCAGCAAAGCAACCCCACAACATGATGGTGCCACCCCCGTGCTTCATGGTTGGGATGGTGTTCTTCGGCTTGCAAGAATCCCCCTTTTCCTCCAAACATAACAATGGTCATTATGGCCAAACAGTTCTATTTTTGTTTCAAACCATAGTCTGGCTTTTTGTATGGCGGAGCAGTGGCTTCTTCCTTGCTTTGTGGCCTTTCAGGTTATGTCGATATAGGACTTGTTTTACTGTGGATATAGATACTTTTGTACCTGTTTCCTCCAGCATCTTCACAAGGTCATTTGCTTTTTGTTCTGGGATTGATTTGCACTTTTTGCTCCAAAGTACGTTAATCTCTAGGAGACGGAACACGTCTTCTTCCCGAGTGGTATGACGGCTGCGTGGTCCCATGGTGTTTATACGTGCGTACTATTGTTTGTACAGATGAACGTGGTACCTTCAGGCTTTTGGAAATTGCTCACAAGGATGAACCAGACTTGTGGAGGTCGACGATTTCTTTTGATTTTCCCAAGCAAAGAGGCACTGAGTTTGAAGGTAGGCCTTGCACAGGTACGCTTCTGATAGGCTAATTGACATGACAATTTTCCAAGCAGTTTAAAGGCACAGTCAACTTTGTGTATGTAAACTTCTGACCCACTGGAATTGTGATACAGTGAGTTAAGTGAAATAATCTGTAAACAATTGTTGTAAAAATTACTTGTCATCCACAAAGTAGATGTCCTAACCGACTTGCCAAAACTAGTTTGTTAACAGGAAATTTGTGGAGCGGTTGAAATACACTTAGGTTGGAGTCATTAAAACTTGTATTTAAACTTCTGATTTCAACTGTATCTGAAAGGAAAGACTGTTTATATTGTCATTCTCCAGTATTTCTGAATGTCTGCTCTGGGTTTTATAAAGGGTTTGTATGTGTGACTGGGTCTCTGTAGAGGCAACTTGTGGTAATTATGTTAAGTTTATGATTGTCAAATCTTTTCATTTGCTTTTAAAAACAATATTATTGCACTTTTATTAGCTGTCGGTCTAGCTAGCCAATGTTGGGAGAAGGTGAACTATATATGCCTTATTGTGACACGCCATGTCCAGGGTTAACTTACCCTAAAGGCTTTCACATGTTGCGCTGAATGTGGATATAGTGTTGGTTCTGCCGATCATCCTCTGTAGATGTCTGACTCCTGCTTCTACATGGAAAATCGGTACACACATTACGTTCAGAGGTGCTAAGTACTCTCTGCCACTAAACTCTATAGGTGTCTGAGCCCTAAAGACCAGAGGTTAACTCCACCCTCCATGTTTTCCTTAGATGTGAAGCATACAAAGACGTGTAAAGGTAGACTCAGCTAAATGTTGCCACGAGCAGCACCACAGATATTCAGATGCAAGACTTGGCTCTCACACAGTATGTGCACGGGTTTGTTTCATAACTCAAATTGAAATCTTCCGCTGCTCTATGTTCGCTGCATACGTTAGTCTGAGACTGCCCTCATTTGTGATGACGTCAAAATGAAGGGTGTTGTACAAAACAAAGTCATCAGAGATTGGATCGTCTTTAACCGGGTATCGAAGCCAATGGCGACTTTTCTAAACGCTGCTTCATCCACGTGTGTTCTTGCTTCTGGCACAACACCTCTGTCTCTGGGACCAATCAAAACGGTTAGGATGTTTGCTTTCTAGAAATCGTCGGGATCCAGGCTCTTCCGTTGGCGTGGCATTTGGCCGGCGCAAGAAGTTTGGGTAGCCAGGGCACCAAAACAGCACAGAAGTTGAGTCTGACCCACTATGCTGTTTAGTTTATGCATGTACGACATATTGCTGAGTCTACCTAGCGCAAGCGTCACTTGCCCGTCTCATTGATTAGTGGGTCTGTTTTAACTGTAGCTGGCAGGCAACAGACAATACCTTGCTCTTGTTAAAGCTTTTAGAGTTGTTTGGCTGTCAGATGTTAACTTCTCCCCTAAAGGTTAAGGATGGGACTAACTTAACTCTGAAGGCTGTTTAATACTTAGAAACGTCAGGGTCATTTTACATGCCATTAACCGGCAATATTCACCATTTTAAAATAGCATTTTTGATATACCAATGTCTGCACTCCCCAAGGTTTTAGGCTGGGTGTACTTACTTTTTGTTACTGATCTGTGCAGTAAGTTATGTTGATCACCAAACATGTCAAACTATCTTCAAAACCAGAACAATGATTTTTAACATTAAAAATACCTCATCTACAACCCTTCAAGTATTTCAGTCCATAGTGAAATGGATATTTTTGCAGACCACTGACAGTCAGAGGCTAAAAGCAGCACAGGGTCAGCCACACAGCTGCAGCAATCCTAATGTATACCTTCTGTTCCATGAAATGAACCCTCTCATCAGCAATCTCTGCAGGACACTAAGGGAGGTGCGTGGATGTGGAACCCTGTGCGGACTTTCGATTGAAACCCGAGGTATACGTTAAATTAATTTTATTACTTACACTGGATTTATGTAAACAAATGACTAAAACCAAATCAAGTTAATGGAACTAACAATCACAAAAAAGCTTGACAGTCAGGGAGATTTACATTTCAAAAGCAATTAAGCGTTATTGATTTGTTAGAACACAGCATTAGCCATGGTAAATTAATTGCAGGACATTTGCTTTTAAGACTGCAAAATGTATTCTAACACCATGGAGAAATTGGCTTAAATAAAATGTCTACCTCCGCCAAAATGGGGGGGGGGGGCTCAAATTCAGCCACACCCACCACCCTTTTTGATCCAGAAAAACCCTGCATATTAGGGGTTAAATGTCTTGCTCAAGGGCACCTCAGATATATTTGATTAAAATGCCCCAAATTAAAAGAAATCCACTCCTACATGTAACACCAAATAAATATACAGTACCAGTCAGAAGTTGATACCTACTGCTTCCAGGGTTTTTATTTTTTTCTACATTGTAAAATACGTGTAGACATCTATGGAATCATGTAGTAACCAAAAAAGTGTTAAATATATTTGAGATTCTTCAAAGTAGCCACACTTTGCCTTGATGACAGCTTGGCATTCTCTCAACCAGCTTCACCTGGAATGCTGTTCCTACATATGCTGAGTGCTTGTTTGCTGCTTTTCCTTCACTCTACAGTTCAACTCATCTCAATTGGGTTGAGGTTGGGTGATTGTGAAGGCTAGGTCATCTGATGCATCACTCTCCTTCTTAGTCAAATAGCCCTTACACAACCTGGAGGTGTGTTGGGTCATGGTCCTGTTGAAAAACAAATGATAGTCCCACTAAGACCAAACACGATGGGATGGCGTATCGCTACAGAATGCCATGGTAGCCATGCTGGTTAAGTGTGCCTTGAATTCTAAATAAATCAGACAGTGTCACCAGCAAAGCACCATCACCTCCACACTTCACAGTGGGAACCACACATGCAGAGATCATCCGTTCACCTACTCTGCATCTCAAAGGCACGGCGGTTGGAACCAAAAATCAAAAATTTGGACTCATCAAAGTACAGATTTCCACTGGTGTAATGTCCTTTGCTTGTGTTTCTTGCCCAAGCAAGTCTTCTTATTGGTGTGGTTTCTTTGCAGAAATTTGACCCATGAAGGCCTGATTCACGCAGTCTGTTACTTGAATTCTGAAGCATTTATTTGGGCTGCAATTTCTGAGGATGTTAACTCTAATAAATGTATTCTCTGCAGCAGAGGTAACTCTGGTTCTTCCTTTCCTGTGGTGGTCCTCATGAGAGCCAGTTTCATCATAGCGCTTGGTTTTTGCAACTGCACTTGGAAGAAATTTTCTGTATTGACTGACCGTATTTTTCTCTTTGCACCAAATAGGGCTGTCTTCTGTATACCACCCCTACATCGGTTCAAACGCATTAAGAAGGAAAGAAATTCCAGAAATTAACTTTTAAGGCACACCTGTTAATTTAAATGTATTCCAGGTGACTACCTCATGAAGCTGGTTGAGAGAATGCAAAGCTGTCAAGAATCTCATATATTTTGATTTATTTAACACTTGATTTCTACATGATTCCATAGTTTGTCTTAACTATTATTCTACAATGTAGAAAAGTCAAAGTGAAAAAAAAATGGCTTCCACCATTTCAAAGTAGTCAGTGAATTGTTGCCTATGGTTTGTAAAATACATTTTTATAAATTTGGTAGCCAACAAATGAATAAAGATTTGGTTCAGCACTGCAGGTGGCGCTAAATCACCAATATTAGCAATACTCATTTCAAACAAGAAAATTGACAACTTTCAAATTGAGATGGCGCTACCCATGCTGTCACAGAATCCATTGAGGCACAGAGGAATCCTTTCTACCTCTATGAAGCCAACACACAGGTTGGCGTGTTCTCAGGAGATGACATCAAGGATGCACCTGGAGACCCCATGGCAGCCCCACAGGATAGGCTGAGTCTTGCAGGAGAGTGATGACCTCACCACCCCCTAATTTCTACCGGTAGATGAGGGTTGTGTAAATGTGACTTTAAAAATAATCTCTTCCTTTACTGACACCATCCACATCAGCTCTACATTTAAAGGGATTTTGACAATGAAAACCTATCTACTCACCCAGTCTGATTAACGCAAGGATACTTTTGTGAGCCAATATTAACTGGTGTTAGTGCAATGACTGGGTGCATGATACCATGGACTTCCAGTCATTGTGCTAACACTAGTTAGCATTGGCTCACGAAAGTATCCTAGCGTATACCTTTAATCCAACTTAAAAGCTGCAAAGCCAAAGCTCTGCCATCTCTGACCGTTCCTCTAGTCGTAGAATAAAATCCATCCGTCTCTGCAAGTAGAATAAAATGCACCCTTCCATCTCTCCTCTAGTAGAATAAAATGCATACCCCCATCTCGCCTCTGGTAGTAGAATAAAAATACATCCCTCCATCTCTCCTCCAGTAGAATAAAATGCATCCCTCCATCTCTCCTAGTTTAATAAAATACATCCCTCCATCTCTAGTAGAGTAAAATGCATCCCTCCATCTCCTCTAGTTTAAGAAAATACATCTCTCCTCTAGTTTAATAAAATACATCCCTGCATCCCTCCATCTCCTCTAGTTTAAGAAAATACATCTCTCTAGTTTAAGAAAATACATCTCTCCTCTAGTTTAATAAAATACATCCCTCCATCTCTCTAGTAGAATAAAATACATCTCTCTAGTTTAATAAAATGCATCCCTCCATCTCTCCTCTAGTTTAATAAAATGCATCCCTCCATCTCTCCTAGTTTAATAAAATACATCCCTCCACCTCTCCTCTAGTATAATAAAATACATCTCTCTAGTAGAGTAAAATACATCCCTCCATCTCTCCTAATTTAATAAAATACATCTCTCCTCTAGTTTAATAAAATACATCACTCCATCTCTCCTCTAGTTTAATAAAATACATCCCTCCACCTCTCCTAGTATAATAAAATACATCTCTCTGGTAGAGTAAAATACATCTCTCCATCTCTCCTCTAGTTTAATAATATACATCTCTCCTCTAGTTTAATAAAATTACATCCCTCCAGTAGAATAATACTTCCCTCCATCTCTCTAGTAGAATAAAATGCATCCCACCTCCTAGTTTAATAAAATACATCTCTCCTCTAGTTTAATAAAATACATCCCTCCATCTGTCCTCTAGTTTAATAAAATACATCTCTCCTCTAGTGTAATAAAATACATCCCTCCATCTCTCCTCCAGTAGAATAAAATATATCCCTCCATCTCTCCTCTAGTTTAATAAAATACTTCCCTCCATCTCTCTAGAATAAAATGCATCCCTCCTAGTTTAAAATACATCCCTCCATCTCTCCTAGTTTATTAAAATACATCCCTCTATCTCTCCTCTAGCAGAATAAAATAAATCCCTCCATCTCTCCTCTAGTTTAATAAAATACATCCCTCCATCTCTCCTCTAGCAGAATAAAATAAATCCCTCCATCTCTCCCTTAGTTTAATAAAATACATCCCTCATCTCTCCTCTAGTAGAATAAAATACATCCCTCCATCTCTCCCTTAGTTTAATAAAATACATCCCTCATCTCTCCTCTAGTAGAATAAAATACATCCTTCCATCTCTCCCTTAGTTTAATAAAATACATCCCTCATCTCTCCTCTAGTAGAATAAAATACATCCCTCCTCTAGTTTAATAATATACATCTCTCCTCTAGTTTAATAAAATACATCTCTCCCCTAGTTTAAAAAAAATACATCTCTCCTCTAGTTTAATAATATACATCTCTCCTCTAGTTTAATAATATACATCTCTCCCCTAGTTTAAAAAAAATACATCTCTCCTCTAGTTTAATAATATACATCTCTCCTCTAGTTTCATAAAATACATCCCTCCATCTCTCCTCCAGTAGAATAAAATACATCCCTCCTCTAGTTTAATAATATACATCTCTCCCCTAGTTTAAAAAAAATACATCTCTCCTCTAGTTTAATAATATACATCTCTCCTCTAGTTTAATAAAATACATCCCTCCATCTCTCCTCCAGTAGATTAAAATACATCCCTCCATCTCTCCTCTAGTTTAATAAAATACGTCCCTCCATCTCTCCTAGTTTAATAAAATGCATCCCTCCTCCTAGTTTAATAAAATACATCTCTCCTCTAGTTTAATAAAATACATCCCTCCATCTGTCCTCTAGTTTAATAAAATGCACCCCTCCATATCTCCTAGTTTAATAAAATACATCTCTCCTCTAGTAGAATAAAATGCATCCCTCCATCTCTCCTCTAGTAGAATAAAATACATCCCTCCACCTCTCCTCTAGTAGAATAAAATACATCCCTCCATCTCTCCTCTAGTTTAATAAAATACTTCCCTCCATCTCTCTAGAATAAAATGCATCCCTCCTAGTTTAATAAAATACATCCCTCTATCTCTCCTAGTTTAATAAAATACATCCCTCTATCTCTCCTAGTTTAATAAAATACATCCCTCCATCTCTCCTCCAGTAGAATAAAATACATCCCTCCATCTCTCCTCTAGTTTAATAAAATACATCCCTCCATCTCTCCCTTAGTTTAATAAAATACATCCCTCCATCTCTCCTCTAGTAGAATAAAATACATCCCTCCATCTCTCCCCTAGTTTAAAAAAAATACATCTCTCCTCTAGTTTAATAATATACATCTCTCCTCTGGTTTAATAAAATTACATCTCTAGTTTAATAAAATACATCCCTCCATCTCTCCTCTAGTTTAATAAAATACGTCCCTCCATCTCTCCTCTAGTTTAATAAAATGCATCCCTCCTAGTTTAATAAAATACATCCCTCCATCTCTCCCCTAGTTTAATAAAATACATCCCTCCATCTGTCCTCTAGTTTAATAAAATACATCTCTCCTCTAGTAGAATAAAATACATCCCTCCATCTCTCCTCTAGTAGAATAAAATACATCTCTCCATCTCTCCTCTAGTTTAATAAAATACATCCCTCCATCTCTCCTCTAGTTTAATAAAATACATCTCTCCATCTCTCCTCTAGTTTAATAAAATACATCCCTCCATCTCTCCTCTAGTTTAATAAAATACATCTCTCCATCTCTCCTCTAGTTTAATAAAATACATCTCTCCATCTCTCCTCTAGTTTAATAAAATACATCCCTCCATCTCTCCTCTAGTAGAATAAAATACATCTCTCCATCTCTCCTCTAGTTTAATAAAATACATCTCTCCATCTCTCCTCTAGTTTAATAAAATACATCCCTCCATCTCTCCTCTAGTAGAATAAAATACATCTCTCCATCTCTCCTCTAGTTTAATAAAATACATCCCTCCACCTCTCTAGTTTAATAAAATACATCCCTCCACCTCTAGTTTAATAAAATACATCCCTCCACCTCTCCTCTAGTAGAATAAAATGCATCCCTCCATCTCTCCTCTAGTAGAATAAAATACATCCCTCCACCTCTCTAGTTTAATAAAATACATCTCTCCTCTAGTTTAATAAAATACATCCCTCCATCTCTCCTCCAGTAGAATAAAATACATCCCTCCATCTCTCCGCTAGTAGAATAAAATACATCCCTCCATCTCTCCTCTAGTAGAATAAAATACATCCCTCTAGTAGAATAAAATACATCTCTCCTCTAGTAGAATAAAATACATCTCTCCTCTAGTAGAATAAAAATACATCTCTCCTCTAGTAGAATAAAATACATCCCTCTAGTAGAATAAAAATACATCTCTCCTCTAGTAGAATAAAAATACATCTCTCCTAGTAGAATAAAAATACATCTCTCCTCTAGTAGAATAAAATACATCTCTCCTCTAGTAGAATAAAAATACATCTCTCCTCTAGTAGAATAAAAATACATCTCTCCTCTAGTAGAATAAAAATACATCTCTCCTCTAGTAGAATAAAAATACATCTCTCCTCTAGTAGAATAAAAATACATCTCTCCTCTAGTAGAATAAAAATACATCTCTCCTCTAGTAGAATAAAAATACATCTCTCCTCTAGTAGAATAAAAATACATCTCTCCTCTAGTAGAATAAAAATACATCTCTCCTCTAGTAGAATAAAAATACATCTCTCCTCTAGTAGAATAAAAATACATCTCTCCTCTAGTAGAATAAAAATACATCTCTCCTCTAGTAGAATAAAAATACATCTCTCCTCTAGTAGAATAAAAATACATCTCTCCTCTAGTAGAATAAAAATACATCTCTCCTCTAGTAGAATAAAAATACATCTCTCCTCTAGTAGAATAAAAATACATCTCTCCTCTAGTAGAATAAAAATACATCTCTCCTCTAGTAGAATAAAAATGCATCTCTCCTCTAGTAGAATAAAAATGCATCTCTCCTCTAGTAGAATGAAAATACATCTCCATCGCTCTAGTAGAAGATTAAAATGGCTTGAAAAAGAACAAACCTGAGTGTTGCTGGACTTAACCACGGGAGGCTGGTGAGGGTAGGGCGGCTCATAGTATGAAACCATGATTTTAATGTGTCGATACCATTCACTCCAGCCACCCGTGGACTTACCATCCATATTTCCCCAGCCAATAGATACTGCAGATTTGGTAACTGTGCTATAGTGAAGTAAGGTTCTCTGCTAGGTAGTACAGGCTGTATGCATTGCAGGTAATGCAGCAGATGTTACACAGCGAAGACAACCGTCTGTAAAGCCACAGCTGACCAGACAGACGCCTGTATCTACCTTCTGTCTCACACAGCTTGGCGTAAGCCTCCCTATTGGTAGATAGACCAATGTCCTGGCCCAATCCTTGTGCTTGCTCCATTAGATGCATGTCTTCCATTATCTCTGATGTCATCTGACCGAACCACTGGGCGTTGACCGCTGCTACCGACACACACAGGAAGTATACCCCAATCTACAGCGAGAGAGACAAAGTGTATCAATGTATGAAAGCAGCTGCATAGAGGAATGAGTCCCTGACAAGGTTACAGATCTGGGGGAGAATCTTAATTGCATTCTCGTCTCCTTCTCAAAACCCATTGAGAGAGCCAGAGGTCCCTCCCTTCGGACCTTCTCCAATGGGTTATGAGGTGAGGATTCTCCCACGGTCAGGACTCCTCGTGTACCTGGAAGAATCTGTTGCATACTTCATGTCCTCTCCTTTTCATAACCCATTGGAGGAGAAGGTCTGAAGGGAGGGACCTCTGGCTTTCTCATCCAATGGGTTTTGAGAAGGAGATGAGTATGCAATTTAAATTTTCCTAGTCATCTAGCAGGGTGGTAGGGTCAAGGGTCCGGGTTACCTGGAAGGCCTCTCTGTCATCTAGCAGGTCTGCAGGGTGGTAGACAGCGAACAGCGTCAGGTTGAGGAAGGCACAGAGAGAGCCCAGGTGAAGGTAGAACGGAACCAGTCTGCTCTGGATCAAACCAAATGTGTGTCTGTTCAGGTGGCTTTCCATCACAAAGCCTGATCAAAAACACACAGGAGCCCTATAGGAGTACTGTCCATCATACACACCAACATACACCCTCTCACAGGGTTAAGGGGCTCAGAGGTCAAGTTACTTACTTGATATGCAGGTAAACCAGATCTGCATGCCCCAGTAGGTGGACAGCAGCACCAGTTGCAGCAGTTTGGCAGAGAGGCTGGGATCCCCTTCAGTGGTCATTGTCAGTCCAGCCGTCTCCTTCCACCTTTCTCTCTGCCTGGATCCCTGTAAGCAGACACACAGGGTTATTTCTCTCTGACCCTGTCCCCCCACTAAGTCACCAGCAGTAGCAGGTTACTGGACCAGAGGTGAAAGTCTAGTTTCAGAATAACAGCAATGTAACTAGCTAGCTACTCAACTTAATTCTGTTTCCCTTGAAGCTATAACAATCCGACTACATGTTAATTACATTCTCTAGTCGGAACGTGGCAATGTCTTGGAAAACACACCTCAATCCAGTGATGGGAGATGTCAGTGTACTAATTATGCCAACTGACAAATCAAGATGATTAAAAATGAGGAGCATTACAATGAAACCTTTCCGTCAGTATTCTAGGCAAGCTAATATTAAAGCAACCAATGCTAGGCTTCGCATTTTCATGGAATCCAATGGGCTGCTAAAGCATTAGCTAGCCTAGCATGCTGAAGAAAAAGACACAACTAGCACTACTTCAATCTTATCAATTTATTAGAGAATTCTGTTCATTGACCAGTGTTCAACACCATAGTGCCCTCCAAGCTCAGGACCCTGGAACTGAACACCTCCCTCTGCAACTGGATCCTGGACTTCCTAACAGGCCGCCCCCATATAGTGAGGGTTGGCAACAACACATCCGCCATGCTAACCCTCAACACTCCTGTACCCCCCCGTTCACTGCATGGCCGCGCACGACTCCAACATCAAGTTTACTGACAACGTGACGGTGGTAGGCCTGATCACCGACGACGATGAGACAGTCTATAGGGAAGTCAGTGACCTGCCAGGACAACAACCTCTCACTCAATGTAGCAAGACAAAGGAGCCGATAATGGACTACAGGAAACAGAGGGTCGAGCATGCCCCCATCCACGGGACTGTAGTGGAGTAGGTTGAGAGCTTCAAGTTCCTCTGTGTCCACATATGTACATACAGTCACTGTGGGGACGACATCATCGATGCACTTATTGATGAAGCCAGAGATGTCGTGTACTCAATGCCATCAGAAGAACCCCGGAACATATTCCAGTCTGTACTAGCAAAGCAGTCCTGTAGCTTAGCATCTGCTTCATCTGATCACTTTTTTTATTTATCTAGTCACTGGTGCTTCCTGCTTTAATTTTCGTTTGTAAGCAGGAATCAGAAGGATAAAGTCATGGTCAGATTTGCCAAATGGAGGGCGAGGGAGAGCTTTGTACGCGACTCTGTGTATGGAGTAAAGGTGGTCTTGAGTGTTTTTCCCTCTGGTTGCACATTTACCATGCTGATAGAAATTAGGTAAAACGGATTTGAAGTCCCCGGCCACTAGGAGCGCTGCCTCTGGATGAGCGTTTTCCTGTTTGCAAATGGCGGTATACAGCTCATTGAGTGTGGTCTTAGTGCCAGCATCGGTCTGTGGTGGTATGTAGACAGCTACGAAAAATACAGATGAAAACTTTCTAGGTAGATAGAGTATCTCATGATAAGCTGTTGATCACACTACCTCAGACAGGCAAAACCTTGAGACTTCCTTAGATATCGTACACCAGCTGTTGTTCACAAATATACATAGACCGTCACCCGTTGTCTTCCCAGAGGCTGCTGTCCTATTCTGCCGATGCAGTGTATAACCCGCCAGATGCATGTTATTCATGTCGTTGTTCGGCCACTTCTCAGTGAAACAAGATATATAAGTGCTTTTATCATGTCCAATTTATTTTCCAGAGATTGTACGTTGGCCAGTAGTACAGATGGCAAGGGCAGATTAGCCAATCATCTGCAGATCCTCAAGGCACCCCGATCTCTTTCCGCGATATCTTATCTCCTGTGAATGACGGGGATGGGGGCCTGTTCAGGTGTCTGGAGTAAATCCCTCGTCTGACTCATTTAAGAGAAATTATTCGTCCAGTTCAAGATGGGTAATCGCAGTTCTGATTTCGATAAGATCTTTTTGTCATAAGAGATGGTAGCAGCAACATTATCTACAAAATAAGTTACAATGCTTAGAAAACAAACAAAATAGCACTGTTGGTTAATTAAGAGCCCATGAAACGGTAGCCATCCTCTCCAACGCCATCTTACACTTATGTAAATATAATATGTTTATTTTATTAGCAAACATTTCTAAAAACCTGTTTTTGCTTTGTCATTATGGGATCTTGTATATAGATTTATGAGGGGAAAAACAAATAAACGATTTCATCAGTTTTAGAATATGGCTGTAACCGAACAAAATGTTGGAAAAATTCAAGGGGTCTGAATACTTTTCCAAAGGCACTATACGCTGCTGCTATTGTTCATCTATCCTGTTGCATAGTCATTTTATCCCTACCTACAGTACCAGTCAAAAGTTGACACACCTACTCATTCAAGGGTTTTTCTTTATTTTTAATATTTTCTACATTGTAGAATAAGTGAAGACATCAAAACTATGAAACAAAGCAGTAACAGAAAAGTGTTCAGTCATAATATATTTTGTATTTCAGATTCTTCAAGGTACACATCCTTTGACAGTTTTGCACACTCTTGGCATTCTCTCAACCAACTTCACCTGGAATGCTTTTCCAACAGTTCCCACATATGCTGAGCCTTTGCTGGCTGCTTTTCCTTCACTCTGCGGTCCAACTCATCTAAACCGTCTCAATTGGGTTGAGGTCGGGTGATTGTGGAGGCCAGGTCATCTGATGCAGCACTCCATCACTCTCCTTCTTATAGTCCTTACACAGCCTGGAGGTGTGTTGGGTCATTGTCCTGTTGAAAAACAAATGATAGTCCCACTAAGACCAAACCAGATAGGATGGCGTATCGCTACAGAATGCTGTGGTAGCCATGCTGGTTAAGTGTGCCTTGAATTCTAATTAAATCACTGACAGTATCACCAGCAAAGCACCATCACACCTGCCCGCTTCACGGTGGGAACCACACATGCAGAGATCATCCGTTCACCTACTCTGCATCTCACAAAGAGACAGCGGTTGGATCAAAAAAATCTCAAATTTGGAGTGATCAGACCAAAGGACAGATTTCCACCTGATGTCCATTACTCGTGTTTCTTGACCCAAGCAAGTCTCTTATTAGTGGTTTATTTGCAGCAATTCGACCATGACCTGATTCACGCAGTCTCCTCTGAACAGTTGATGTTGAGATGTGTCTGTTACTTGAACTCTGAAGCATTTATTTGAGGTGCAGTTAACTCTAAAGAACGTATCCTCTGCAGCAGAGGTAACTCGGTCTTCCTTTCCTGTGGCGGTCCTCATGAGAGCCAGTTTCATCATAGCACTTGATGGTTTTTGCAAATACAACTTAAGAATCTTTCAAAGTCCTTGAAATTCTCCAGATTGACTGACCTTCATGTCTTAACATTCTATTCTGTATACTCCCCTTGTCCTAAGGGTAAAAAAAAAATGACCCGCCTTCACTAAACCCCTAAAATAAAGTAGCTTAATTGAATTTTAAATCCAAAATCTATTTTGCATGAAGAAACAACCTGTCATTCTTCAAACTTTGAATATCTGGGTTTTCCCTCTTCACAATGCAGAAAGACTGATTAAATGCAGTCTGCACCACTCGTTTTTTTAACAACACACCTATCAATAGTTCTTTACTAAAGTAGAGGTTTATTATTGCTTAAGGTACTGCATAGGTGTAAACTTGTGTGCAAGAGACAGCACTTGTATTGCCTAAGAAAGCAGAAATGTGAAAAAGTTGTCGATTGCATTTTATTGAAGGGAAACAATACGTCTTGAACTTTTTTGGCAACAGTGATATACTGTACAATGAGGAATTCAACTACAAAATACTAGTCTTCTCACATTTAACCATTGCCCCAACCCACAAGGTGTATGAACAATAAATTAGAACAAACTAGATACAAAACAAATGTGAACATAAATCAATGAACTCTAGGGACTGTTCTTCTATATGAAAATTAAAATGTACCTCTGAATAGAACCAGTTGCTTTAGGCCCAGGGTTGTAGAGGTATGGCAGACACTCCATCCACTTCTTATGGCTGCCAGTTTGTCTCTCACACCTTGACTCAGTTATCAAATTTTAGCATTCTTGAGACCGTGTGAAAGACTGGCATCATGGCACGGAAAATCGCCCTTCCACTCTCTGCATCCCAGAGACTACATGTAGCCTTGCCTCGGGACCTATACACACCCGCTAAGATTAGCAGCCCTATGTAGACACGCAGGTCAATCTCATCCATCCTTTGAGTTGTCTCTAATTTTATCATTTCCAGGATGATTTTTTTTCGATGGCTGGTGTGAACATGTAGAATGTTGAGGTAATGTCCTGGGCAACTGCATGCCTTGTGGGCCCTGGGGCCATCCTTATGACATTTGTGCTGCCTTCCTGCCCTGGTTGTCATATGGTGAAAAGGACCATGTTATTTTGCTGTTCTTTGACAAAAATGTATCTTTCAGCTTGGGGGATTTCTCCATCTGAAGATGATGCATCGTGCTCTGGGTTGTATTCTTCCCCATCTTCTTCTTTAGATACCTCTTCTAAACCATTGTTTTCTTGTTTCTCCTGGACATCTGAAGAAAATAAAAATCAGATCTACGACCTGTTGGGCACTGAAACATTGCACTCATGGCTTCAGCAGAGAGAGAACTGGAGGGACTGTCATCTGCAGCACCTTTATAGCCTCTGACTGCATTCACCATTAGCAAACAATGTTTAGTTAGTCTGAAATTGTCTAAGTTCAATCAGTAGCACACAATCTCAATTTCTCATTGTTGGTGTGTAAATTATTTTATAACTACCGGGACAAAAATGACCCTAAGAATCTTTGTACCCTGGTGGTGTACAGCTTTCATGGAATTATGAACAAAGGCAATGTTTCACTTTTTCTAATGTTGGGGTCACTCTAGGAAAAGTCAACTAATTTCAAGTTGAAAAAAATACAATTTAGGGGGTTTTCTCTGCTGTTAAACAGTGGCTGGTCATTTTTTTATACTTATGACAATAAAAGGGTTAAAGTAATGAATGGACTAATTTCTCTTTGCTAATTTGAGTTTGCCATAATATGGACTTGGTCCTTTACCAAATACCTTCTGTACCACCCCTACCTTGTCACAACACAACTGATTGGCTCAAATGCATTAAGGAAAATTCCACATTCACTTTTAACAAGGCACATCTGTTAATTGAAATTCATTCCAGTTGACTACATCATGAAGTTGGTTGAGAGAATGCCAAGTGTGTGCAAAGCTGTCAAGGCAAAGGGTGGCTACTTTGAATAATCTCACATTTAAAATATATTTTGATTTGTTTAACACTTTGGTTCCATGTGTTATTTCATAGTTTTGATGTCTTCACTATTATTCTACAATGTAGAAAATAGTCTAAAATAAAATAAAAACCCTGGAATGAGTAGGCTATCCACATTTTTGACTGGTGCTGTATACGTTATGTAAAGTTACATATCGGTACTGGTACCCAGTATATATAGCCATGGTATCGTTAGTCATTGTGTATTTATTCCTCATTTTATTTCATATTTTTCCTCTGCATTGTTAGGAAGGGCACGTAAGTAAGAATTTCACTGTAAGTATGCAGCGGTTATTTACAAATGAAATTCGTCTCCCTGATCTTGGAAAAGCCGCGTTGTGACTAGAGGGTAATTAAAGTGTAGTCCGATTCTTACGGCTATTTCCCAACAGCTTTACACTGTTGTCCCTTGATTATTTCGACCCCAGAACCATGTGTTGTTGCCATGCTATGTTGTTTTAGGTGTCTATGTAACGTTAGTGGTGCCTCTTGTCGTGATGTGCGTTTTGCCCTATATTTTTTTATTTTTATATATATATATATATATATATATATATATATATATATATATATATATATATATATATATATATATATATTTTTTTTTTTTTTTATGTAGGTTTAATCCCCGTCCCCGGAAAAAGGCATTTTTGTAGGCCGTCATTGTAAATAATAATGTGATCTTAACTGACTTGCCTAGTTAAACATGTGGGTTTTTTTAATCCGTCTGACAGCATATAACATGACTGACTGCAGACATACTTAGCCCGCAAGCTGGTTACAGCATGCTACATAGTTAGGCAGCTAACGTTAGCCGGCAAGTCATTTGATCAGTGTGGGGTGGGGTGGGGGGGACATAACAAGCCAGCTTCAATGTCACCTTCAACGAACTACGTTGGCTAGCTACTTGTTGTCATGTTTCAAAAGAGGTACTGTAGCTGCTAGCGAACTGCTGCCTGCCTGGCAGCTTAGCTAGCCAATTATGAGAAGTCAAGACAGGCTTGCTAACTAGCCACCTAAATTGTGCAAAGTTGTCTAATCGTGCATAAAGATTTCAATCATTTGTAATCAGTGCTTTTCAGGATAACGTCCATTAATCTCTATTTAGGAAATTAATGTTATTTCAACAGCACCTCAAATAGCTACCAGTTTGTTGCAGTCTTGAAAACGACACCTTTCCTTGCTGACTGGAGACAGAGGCGCTCTTCTTCTTCGTTGGAGATGGGTCTGCGGATACGACTTTAAGGTGCACTGCCACCTACTGTACTGAAGTGTGAGGCCAGTCACGGCCAACCTATCTGAATTATTCTTGTTCGTAAAATAAATATTAATAATTGCACCACCAACTAACCCTACACCTATACACCACTATTTCATTTAAAAAACTACACTCATTAAGAACCCTCTACCCCAATCCACTACTTTGATGCTATCTGCTCCTGCACCATGCCAACGACCTGGGAGGACATAACCCCATCCCTCAACACACCCTGTAACTCTTCAGAAGTCAGATCTCGTTTACCAAAATACTTATCTGCAGTTTCCACCACAATATATATTTTCTGTGATTTACGTTCCATCTCTGCGCACAGTTGATAACCATTGCTATGAACGCTAAGAAACCAGCCTTACTGAAGCATACAGTACCAGTCAAGAGTTTGGACACACCTACTCATTCAAGGGTTTTTCTTTATTTTACTATTTTCTACATTGTATAATAATAGTGAAGACATCAACTATGAAAGAACACAAAGGGAATCATCTAGTAAGCAAAAAAGTGTTAAACGAATCAAAATATATTTTAACGACCCTGGGCCGCTACAATATTTTATATTTGAGATTATTCAAAGTAGCCTCGAAGTACCCTTCGCCTTGATGACAGATTTTACAGTGTTCGGGAGCTGCCAAGTAGCAAGCCTATATTGGAGTCCAGAATAGCGACACTGTCCTCTGGTGTTTCAATTAAGAACTGTCATTGAACCCATTGAAAATAGGCGATCTCAGCGGAGAAATATTGTAAAACATATTTTTTTAGCAAATGAGTGCAGAGAATGAAGAAATTGCAGAAACTTCTGAAATGGAGAAAGTGAGGAATTAGATGAACATTCTGAAAATGAAGGAATGCAAGGAATGAGGAAACAAAAAAAATGTATGTAGAAAATGGCAACCATTGGTCGAGTACTAGAGTTTGAGGCTACACAAGAGGATTTTGATTCCCATTTAGAGCGTTTTGAGCGTCGGCTGGATGCAAATTAAATCAAAGATGGAAAGAAAGCAGACGTATTTCTCAGAGGTTTGGGTCCAACTGAGTATGGATTGCTGAAAGGTCTCATTGAACCAATAAATGCAGTGGAGTTGACCTATGCAGGTCTGGATATTTATGGATTTTTTGATTGCTCTAAGACCCACATTGGTGTCAATGTTGGTATACAAGGAGTCGATATCAATTGAAAAAAACAGTTTCTCGAGGCACACTAATTTCTTTCAATTTTGTCACAAGGGTTAGGGTTAGGGTTAGGGGTTAGGGGTTAGGGGGTTAGGGTTAGGGTTGGATTAGGGTTAGGGGTTAGGGTTAGGGTTAGAGGGTTAGGGTTAGAGTTAGGTTTCTAGTTTTGAGTCGGTTGATCCACTTCCATCTCTGACACGGGTTAGGGTTAGGGGTTAGGGTTAGGGTTAGGGGTTAGGTTTAGGGTTAGGGTTAGAGGGTTAGGGTTAGGTTTAGGGGTTAGGGTTAGAGGGTTAGGGTTAGGGTTAGAGGGTTAGGGGTTAGGGGTTAGGGTTTAGGGTTAGGGTTTAGGGTTAGAGGGTTAGGGATTAGGGTTAGGGGTTCGGGTTAGGGTTGGGTTAGGGTTAGGGGTTAGGGTTAGGGGTTAGGGTTAGGGTTAGGGTTAGGGTTAGGGTTAGGGTTAGAGGGTTAGGGTTAGGGTTAGGGGTTAGGGTTAGGGTTAGGGGTTAGGGTTAGGGTTAGGGTTAGGGTTAGGGGTTAGGGGTTAGGGTTAGGGGGTTAGGGTTAGAGGGTTAGGGTTAGAGGGTTAGGGTTAGGGTTAAAGGGTTAGGGTTAGGGGTTAGGGTTAGAGGGTTAGGGGTTAGGGTTAGGGTTAGAGGGTTAGGGTTAGGGTTAGAGGGTTAGGGTTAGGTTTCTAGTTTTGAGTCGGTTGATCCACTTCCATCTCTGACACGTGGAAACCGGAGGGGGAAAGGGTTAGGTTTCTAGTTTTGAGTCGGTTGATCCACTTCCATCTCTGACACGTGGAAACCGGAGGGGGGAAGGGAGGGGTTGCACTCCACATCATATACGCGCGGGTCGGAGGGTACGGGCGCGGCCGGCCAAAGTCGCAGGCCCCATGGTAGCCCACTTGTAGATTAACCCGTTGGTTGGGTTAAAGGACTGTCTGTCTGTAGGGTTAGGGTTAGGTATGGTTTTAGAATGGTTAAGGTTAGGGTTTAGGGTTAGGGTAAGATATGGTTTTTTGAGAAGGGTTAGGGTTAAGTTTAGGTATGGGTTTTTGGGATGGTTAAGGTTAGGGTTAGGGTTAGGGTAAGGTATAGAAAAGGTTAAGGGTTAGGTTTTGAATATAATTGTGTTTCGTTTCAACTAGTTCGTTTTACGGTGCACAGGCCTATCTCCTGTTTATCCCTCCCCTTTCTGCTGATCTAATATAATTAGGTGTAGTACTTAAAAAGGCCTGTAGATGTCCTCCTAGGATCATAAATTAAACTGAGGTAGGCTCCAAGTTGCCTCTTTTTCTGGGTGGCAGTGCAGAAGTCAATGTGGTGAGAGATTCATTCAACCATAGTGTTGTTAAATATGAACATAAACGCCATATTGTGCATTTAAATGGTTTTATTGTTTTGTTAAAGGAAAGGAAAAACCTAAAAGAGGAAGTGCCAAACTAAAACCAAACAAACCATAAATATATAGAGAGTAAAAATAAAATATGAATAAAACCATGTTCTTCTCCATCCATTTTCCTGTCTGTTAAAACCCATTTTCTAAAACCTCTCGTTCAGGCCATTTGGCGTTATTGTCTGTAGGTGCTGGATCCACTTCCGTTCTACCCTCTTTCGCTGCCCACAGGTCCAGCCTATATATGACTGTAACCCTGATATGGTAAGGTGAGTGATGGGGTGCTCCTGGAAGTGGGTTATGAGTTCCGTTTGTAGGTGTGCCCTTTTAATGTTATACAGGTGTTGTTTGAGTCTGGTTTCTATGGTGTGTTTGGTTTCTCCAATGTATTGTTTATTGCAAAGTGTACATGTAATGATGTAAATGGTGTTATGTGTGGTCAATGAATAGGATTCTTGTACTGATGCTGATGTGTGGCTGTGTATATTTGTAATGAACTTTATCTGTCGAAAATGGAAATTATGAGGTTTGAGGTCTTGTGGTGGCTTACTACTGAATCTTGCTTTGGTGAGGAGGTCCTTTAAGTTTTTGTTCTTTCTAAATGCTGAAATGATTCTATATGGTTTGAGTGGTATGTAAGTGTGCTGAGTTGTAGAGAAGTTTTGTTTGATTGATTGATGTAGGGGTCTAATTCTATGTGAAAATGTGGTTACTAGGGGGATGATAATTGTCTGCTGATTGAGTATTGATGACAAGGGAGAAGAGACAGAGGAAGTGTTTCGGTTTAGTGATTGGTGCAGATCACTTTCCATAGGGGAGTCAGGATTAGGGTAAAGGAGGGAGATAGGATGAGAACCCTGGTTAGGGTTTTGGTACACATTAGGGTTAGGCGTGGGGTTTGGGGAAAGGTTGAGGTTAAGGTTAGGCATCGGGTTAAGGGAAAGGTTAAGGTTGGGCATGGGGTTAAGGGAAAGGTTAAGGTTAGGCGTGGGGTTAAGGGAAAGGTTAAAGTTAGGCGTGGGGTTTGGGAAGAGGTTAAGATTAGGCGTGGGGTTTGGGGAAAGGTTAAGGTTAGGCGTGGGGTTAAGGGAAAGGTTAAGGTTAGGCGTTGGGTTAAGGGAAAGGTTAAGGTTAGGCGTGAGGTTTGGGAAGAGGTTAAGATTAGGCGTGGGGTTTGGGGAGAGGTTTGGGGAGAGGTTAAGGTTAGGTGTGGGGTTAAGGGAAAGGTTAAGGTTAGGCGTGGGGTTAAGGGAAAGGTTAAGGTTAGGCGTGAGGTTTGGGGAGGGGTTAAGGTTAGGAGTAGGATTTGAGGTTAAGGTTAAGAGAGGTGGATGATTTGCTGTGGTCTGTGAGTGTTGGATGAATGGGAGGGAGGGCGGCCAATGTGTTGTTTTTAATGGTTCTTAAAAATCGTTTTGAATATCCTCTTCTTCTAAGTACATTAAATAGTGTATTTATTGCATGATCCAGGTCTTGCTTGCAAGATGATATCCTGTAGAACCGTATGATTTGTGATTTTATTATTCCCTTAAATGTATGTTTAGGATGGTAACTGTGTTTATGAAGTAAAGCATGTGTGTCTGTTGGTTTGAAGTAAACTCTAGTGTGTAGTGTTTTCTGTGATTGATTGTTATTACTGAAAAAAACTGTTGTGTCTAAGAAGTTGACTTCTTGCGGGTGAATTGTGTATTTAACCTTAATGGATGGATGATGACTGTTAAGAATGTTTATGAAATCTGTGAATAACTGGATGTCGTGGGGCCAGGCTCCTATTATGTCGTCTAAAAAGTGGTAATAAAAAGTGGGTTGATATGGACACTTGGCCAGTGCCTCTCTCTCCCATTCAGCCATGTATATATTGGCGTAAGCAGGTGCAAATTTTTTGCCCATAGCTGTTCCCTCCACCTGCAGATAATAATGATCATTGAATAAAAAATCATTGCTAGTCAGGCTGATTTCTAATAGTTGTAATATTTCTTTGTCCGGTCTAGTGTTGTCTGGGTATCTCTTAAAAATATTCCTAATTGCTTCTATTCCTGTTGCTGTATTTATGTTGGTGTATAAGCTATCAATATCTATCGTGAATATGTGTGTGTGGGAGGGAACAACTATGGGTCCAATCCTCTCCATGAAGTGATAGGTGTCCCTGAGAAAGCTGGGGTGCCTTGTGGAGAGAGGGTTGATATGGTGATCTATATATTGTGAAATGTTATAGGATTCACTATTGCAGTCTGAGACAATCGGTCTGCCAGGAGGAACTTCAAAGGGAATTGTCCATGTCTCCGGTTCCTTGTGTACTTTTAGCAGTAAGTAGAATAGTCTAGGTCGTGGGGTGTCTGTACCGTAGAGAAAGTCCCGTTGTTTTGCTGTGATATAGTGTTGGTCTGTGAGTCTTTTTATTATTGTCCTTAGCTGTGTCTGTGTTTGTGGTTGTATACTGTTTTCTATTTGTTTATAATGTTTGGTGTTTGATAACTGTCTGTTGGCTTCATACATGTATTGATGTTTATCCAATATGACTATTTTTGAACCTTTATCTGCTGGTTTGATGATTATGTGTGGGTTATTTTTAAGTTGTTGTATTGCCTGTCTTTCTACCTGTGTGAGGTTATCCTCCCTATCTGTGTGTGTCTGATGGTTGTGAAGTATGTTTTTGTCTATTCTGATTAGTCTCCTGATTCTACCATCTATCTGGGAGGTTTTAGGTTCCCAGGTAGATGGTAAAGTAAATGGTAGGTGATTGTCATCTGTGTTGTAGTCAAAATAGTCCAACAGTTTAAGTCTTCTATGATATTTGTGGGTGTCCCTTTGAAGTTCCTCCCAATCAAATTTGTTTGGGCGAGGATGAATGTCAACCCTCTCTCCAGGAGCTTTACCTGTGCTGCTGTGGGTATGAAGGATTTGGAAAGATTCATGATATTAGTTGTTGACTGGTCCGCTGCTCCCCTTGGTGGAGGATCTGCATTGGTTATTAGGGAAGGAAATTGATTGCAAGAAAAGTTATTTCTATCCAAACTGTGGCTTGTGGTTAATGTAAATTTAACTGTCTACACCAGTGTTGAAAAATGAGGTCTGCTGTGGTGGATGTCCAGTGTATGAGATCTGTTGTTGTGTGAAATGTGTCTTGTGGGATCTCTAATAGGGTTGGGAAGTTAGTGGTAATGTAAGCATTGATGAGCTTAAGGTTCCTCTTCTGCTGTGGAGTAAGAAGAGGTGAATGGCTGATGACAGGAATGTATATTGTTGCGTTTGGAAATGTTTTCTTTGCCTCCTTGTGCTTAGGGTTAGGGTTAGGGTGAGGGGTTAGGGTTAGGGGGTAGGGTTAGGGGGGTAGGGTTAGGGGTTAGGGTTAGGGTTAGGGTTAGAGGGTTAGGGTTAGGGTTAGAGGGTTAGGGTTAGGGTTAGGGTTAGGGTTAGGGGTTAGGGTTAGGGTTAGAGGGTTAGGGTTAGGGTTAGGGTTAGGGTTAGGGGTTAGGGTTAGGGTTAGGTTAGGGGTTAGGGTTAGGGTTAGGGTTGGGGTTAGGGTTAGGGTTAGGGGTTGGGGTTAGGGTTAGGGTTAGGGTTAGGGTTAGGGTTAGGGGGTTAGGGTTAGGGTTGGGGTTAGGGTTAGAGGGTTAGGGTTGGGGTTGGGGGTTAGGGTTAGGGTTGCCCCTGGGTTAGGAGGGTTAGAGGGTTAGGGTTAGGGGTTAGATTTAAAGGGTTAGGGTTGGGTTAGGGTTAGGGGTTAGGGTTAGGGTTAGGGTTAGTTTCACCTGGGTTTTGGGGGGTTAAGGTTAGGGTTAGGGTTAGGGGGGTTAGGGTTGGTTAGGGTTAGGGTTAGGGTTAGGGTTAGGAGTTAGGTTGGGGTTAGGGTTAGGGGTTAGGGTTAGGGTTAGGGTTAGGGTTGGGGTTAGGGGGTTAGGAGTTAGGGTTAGGGTTAGGATTGCAAAAATTAAAATTTCAAAATTAAAATTAAAATTAAAATTAAAATTAAAATTAGGGTTATTAAAATTAAAAATTAAAATTAAAATTAAAAATTAAAATTAAAATTAAAATTAAAATTAAAATTAAAATTAAAATTAAAATTAAAATTAAAATTAAAATTAAAATTAAAATTAAAATTAAAATTAAAATTAATTAAAATTAAAATTAAAATTAAAATTAAATTAAAATTAAAATTAAAAAATTAAAATTAAAATTAAAATTAAAATTATTAAAATTAAAATTAAAAAAATTAAAATTAAAATTA